>NW_027655969.1:0-289349 GCF_964235325.1 Thermobia domestica
CGGGAAATCGCAAAAATGGAAGCTTCTTACCTAATTCACGGAAACTGGCCTGTTTATTAATGGGAGAACACTGAGGAGGAGGAGGAGGATAATTATACTACAAGAAAAAAAGCCGAAACAATGGTTTATGCATAAGAATTGGTCAGCATTTTTTTTCTGGTGGCAGTTTTGTAAAGTTCTAGCTCTCTCAAACTGGTTAGATTGTAAGGTCAAGTCACTCGGGTCGGTTGTCGGGTTAAGTCACCTCGGGTTGGTTCACTCGGGTCACTTTGGGTCCGGCCAATCGGGTCAGCTCGGGTCGGGTTGTCGGGTCGGGTCAGTCAATTTGGGTCACGGGTGGGGTCGGGTCGGTCTTCAACACATATAATTTCCACGAAAATTACAATATACCACGGTTTATACCTCATTGGACTTCCAATAAAACGTTTTCAATGATGTGTACACCATGTCACCATTTTTGTATGAGGGAATGTCTAGAGGGATTTTGTGGGAATTTGATGGAGTGTAGATTCCTGTGTGTGTGTGTGTGTGTGTGTGTGTGTGGGGTGTGTGTGTGTGTGTGTGTGTGTGTGTGTATGTATGTATGTATGTATGTATGTGTGTGATACCTTACAGGATACAAGATGTCGAGGAAGTGTGTAAATAAACCGGACAATTTCTGTTATGTATGTGGGGAGCTGATATTTAAATCACAACGTCGATGTTTTACTCCACTTGTGAGGAAGTGTTATCAGTTATATTTTGGTTGCTCTGTAGGAGACCAGGATAAGAACTGGTTCCTCACTACATTTGTTGTACTTGCGTGAAACGTCTGACTGGGTGGGCAAATGGTGGACGAAACATGAACTTCGCAGTACCGATGATCTGGAGGGAACCAAAAGGTCATTCTTCAGACTGCTACTTTTGTATGGCACAGATAAAAGAAATAAGCAGTAAATCTAACCACACAGTACAGTACCCTAATTTGCATCAGCAATTAGGCCAGTTCCACACAGTGCAGAATTACCTGTAACGGTACCTCCTCCTCATCTTACGGTAAATGAGGATTACGTACTTGAGGCAACTATTGAAGTTCCAAATGAAGATGATGATCCTACTTATGTAGGAAGCACATCTACATTGGATTCCCATCTGATAACTCCGGGTGAACTAAATGACCTCATACGGGATTTAAAACTCTCCAATACACAGACAGAACTTCTTGATTCTAAACTTAAGGCTGGAATCTGCTCCATCGTGACACTAAAGTGTATTTTTCGAAACCTTCATACAGAGTTTCAAAACTACTATTCTCAAGAAAATGATTTAGTGTATTGTAATAATGTCTGTGCTGTGATGGATAGACTTGGACATGCACATATAAGTACAGAGTGGAGATTGCTTATTGACTCTTTGAAAACTAGTTTTAAGGCTGTCCTTTTGCACAATAGCAACAAATTTCCTTCAGTGCCTTTGGCTTATGCAACTAATATGAAAGAAACCTATGAAAACATCGAAATAGTGTTAGAAAAAATTCAGTATGAGAAATACAAGTGGACCGTTTGCTGTGATTTACAAGTCATTTCTTTGTTAATGGGTTTGCAGCTTGGTTATACGAAATATTGTTGTTTCCTCTGCGAATGGGACAGCAGGAACAAAGCGGAACATTACATCAAGAAGGAATGGCCAACGCATGTATTAACTCCTGGACAGAAGAATGCTGATTAGATAATTCTACCTCCTCTTCACATAAAGTTGGGGCTCTTCAAAAACTTTGTTAGGACAATGGACAAAAGTAATGCAGGATCTTGTTACCTCAAGGAAAAAATTCCTCGGGTTAGTGACGCTAGGGATTTTTGTAGACCCCCAAATAAGATGTTTGATTCGTGACCAAAAATTTGAGGATCTCTTAACTCTGGTTGAGAAAGCAGCTTGGTGTCCATTTAAATGTTTAACAGAGATTTTTTTAGGAAACAAGAAAGCCCCAAATTACCGTGAAATTGTGAGTGATTTCCGGCAAACATTCAATGAAATGGGTTGCAACATGTCCCTTAAAGTTCACTTTCTAGACTCCCACCTCCATTTCTTTCCTGAAAAGCTTGGTGCTGTTAGTGATGAGTATGGGGAACATTTTCATCAGGACATTTCCTCCATGGAGAAGAGGTACCAGTGACAGTGTAGTTCAAAAATGCTAGCTGATTACTGTTAAACACTTAAAAGAGATGTTCCAGAAACCAAACACAGAAGAAAGTCGACAACTAAAACATATTAGTTGAGGTAAGTAAGTGTCCATTTATTAAGAAGATACCACTCACTTCTTTTGTATTATTTATTAAGTAGATATAAAATGGTGACACGGTGTATACATCATTGAAAATATGTTTTATTTCAAATCCAATAAGATGTAAACCGTGCTTATATTGTAATTTTCGTGGAAGTTATATGTGATTTTATCTGCACTAATGAATATTGTAAAATGAACAGTACACATAGCATATTTTTTATATAAATATGTTTATTTCTCTAGATAGAATAATGCTATTCTTATGAAACTTAGAGGGCTTACTAAGTATAAATCAGGCTAACATACAATATAATTTGTGCGTTTATATACCTAAGGTACCCAAGCTACAAGTATGAAAATGGTTTTAAAAAAAGAAAAAAAGAAAAAGAACAGAAATTTGAGGGGAAATTTTCCGAAAACACCTCTGTCACGGGAAAACTGAGGGTGATGGAGAAAAACTGATTGCAGATTCGAATTCTACGTGAAAAGTTCTATTAGAATCAGGCATTTTCTTCCGTGTGCCAGAGAAAAAAAAAATTTTTTTTCAACTAGTGCAATAGGAACCATTTTCAAACTCATCAACCGTTATTCAAACCGGTTAATGTTGATCGCAGATATTAAAAATACTCACATCCGTATATTATTTAATACAAACGAAAATTTTACCTGCACATTTCTGCACAAACGATGTATAAACGATCGCGACAATTTGTGGTTCAATCGAACACTTAGACACCTCCCCTTTTTTTCGTTCTGTCCACGCATCTGATAGCTTAGAAAAAAAATTTCGCCTGCGCATTACTGCTCAAACGATGTGCAAACAATTGAGATGATTTTCTTTTGAATCGGACGTAGGGGGTGCTACCAATTAGGTAGCCTATACTTTGTTATCGTTTTGGCGCGCCCGCAATTGTGTACAAACGAAAATTTCGCCTGCAAATTTCTGTACAAAACCGTAACAAACAAGTGCGACAGTTTGTGGTTGAATTCGACATGGTGGGAGGCCTATCAATTAGAGAGCCCATAGTTTGTTATCGTTTTGGCGGGGCCACATTTATTTGCAAACGAAAATTTCAGCTGCACATTTATGTGCAAAGGTGTACAAACAAGTGCGACAGTTTGTGGTTGAATTGAACATGGTGGGAGGGCTAACATTTAGACAGCCCCCCAATTTGTTTTCGTTCTGGCGGCGCCCCTAATTGTGTACAAACGAAAATCTCGCCTGCACATTTCTTTATAACTATATTCAAACGATTGCGACAATTTGTGATTCAATTGCACATGGTGGGAGGGCTATCATTTAGACAGCCCCCCCTTTGTTTTCGTTCTGAGGTCGCCCCTAATTGTGTACAAACGAAAATTTTGCCTGCATATTTCTGTACAAACGATGTACAAACGATTGCGACAATTTGTGATTGATTTGAACATGGTGATTGGGCTGTCACTTAGAAAGCCCCCCACTTTTTTTTCGCCCTGGCGGCGCCCCTAATTATGTACAAACGAAAATTTTGCATGCACATTTCTGTACAAACGATGTAGAAACGATTGCGACAATTTGTGATTGAATTGGACATGGTGGGGGGCTATCACTTAAACAGCCCCCACTTTGTTTTCGTTCTGGCGGCGCCCTTAATTATGTACAAACAATAATTTAGCCTGCACATTTCTGTACAAACGATGTACAAACGATTGCGACAATTTGTGATTGAATTGAACATGGTGATTGGGCTATCACTTAGAAAGCCCCCCACTTTGTTTTCGCCCTGGCGGCGCCCCTAATAGTGTACAAACGAAAATTTGGCCTGCACATTTCTGTACAAACAATGTACAAACGATTGCGATACTTTGTGATTCAATTGGACATCGTGGGGGCAGCTACCACTCAGACAGCCCCCAATTTTTTTCGTTCTGGCGGCGCCCCTAATTGCGTGCGAACATACATTTCGCCTGCACATTTCTGTACAAACGAAGTACAAACGAATGCGACAATTTGTGATTCAATTGGACATGGTGGGGGGCTACCACTTAGACAGCCCCCATTTTTTCTGTTCTGGCGGCGCCCCTAATTGTGTACAAACGAAAATTTCGCCTGCAGATTTCTGTACAAACGAAGTACACACGATTGCGACAATTTGTGATTCAACTGGACATGGTGGGAGGGGCTACCACTTAGGCATCCCCGACTTTGTTTTCGTTCTGGCGGCGCCTCTAATTCTGTACAAACAAAAATTTAGCCATCACATTTCTGTAGAAACGATGTAGGAACGATTGCGACAATTTGTCATTGAATTGGACATGGTGGGGGGTATCACTTAGACAGCCCCACTTTGATTTCGTTCTGGCGACGCCCCTAATTGTGTAAAACAAAAATTTCGCTTGCACATTTCTGTACAAACGATGTACAAAACGATTGCGACAATTTGTGATTGAAGTGGACATGGTGAGGGGGCTACCATTTGGACAGCCCCCACTTTGGTTTCGTTCTGACTCCGCCCCTAATTGTGTACAAACGAAAATTTTGCCTTCACATTTCTGTAGAAACGATGTACAAATGATTGCGACAATTTGTGCTTGAATAGGACTTGTTGGTGGGGGGCTACCATTTAGACAGCCCCCACTTTGTTTTCGTTCTGACGGCGCCCCTAATTGTGTACAAACGAAAATTTCTCCTTCACATTTCTGTAGAAACGATGTACAAATGATTGCGACAATTTGTGCTTGAATAGGACATGTTGTTGGGGGGCTACCATTTAGACAGCCCCCACTTTGTTTTCGTTCTGATGGCGCCCTTAATTGTGTACAAACGAAAATTTCGCCTGCACATTTGTGTACAAACGATTGAGACCATTTCCGATTGAGTCTGATAAGGGGGGAAGGCTGTCTAAATGGACGTCTCCTTTTCACCTCTACTGTAATTAAATTCTTCCTCGAGAAAATCTGTAATCAACACTGTCAGTAGCTACGTCCTCGACTAATATACCTTAAGAAGTACAGCTTTATTTTCGTATATTTTTCAACAGTGAACCAATTTAAAACTATCGCAAACAAGAATGTGTAGTCAACCTCTTAAATACTTCGCTCGCCGAAACCCGTTCAGCGCGTGCAACAAGCAAAAACAACATGTTTGGCGTCTCACAAATGGAAAAGGGGGGGGGGGAAGAAGGAAAAGCAGCACGGCAGTGCCTTATCGCAGTCAGAGCTGACAACATAGTTTCGGTCGTCACTAACGCGAATAGACCTACTAGCGGTGTACAAGAGTTATACAGTTACAATATACGTCGTGCCACAGTAGCGCTACAGGCGGAATGTGCACGAACTACAAATGAATATGTTCCCTTACAAGCATCAGTCACTGTTGCACCCTCTTTACATTCTACACATCCTTTTTTCTCCTACTTTTTGACCTTGACAAGCAGAAGTACCAGGCTTTCCGAGTTCACAACCATAAACTGTTTGTGTACAGAGTACGTTTTCAGTTCTTCGAATGACTGTGCGCGCGAAGAACAAGGGTGATGATCGGGCTACCGTATACGGAAGTCAGTAACACCCGGTTGCAATAATAAATGTAAAATACAAATATAGAGCCTTGACAATGCCGTGAGGATGAATATATATATATACAGGGTGGGGCATTTTAATCAATCCAAGGAAATATCTGAACAATGATAAAACATAGAAGAAATTTTTTCGTTATATATTGCTAAGGGGGAAAACCAATTTCGCCAAAAGTACCCCTCCCTGCCCCCCGTAAATGGGGTAAAGGGGGGGTAACTTTGAAATGTCAAATGGGAACATGGGTCGAGTAATACCTCGTTCGAAAGGTCTTGAAAAACTAAGTAACGCTGTACCAAAAGATGTTTCATATTGTGCACCAGTTTCGAAATGATATGGTTCGGAAACTCCAGTACCCGTAGTATGACAACCATGGAAAGTAAATGAATGGAACAAAATTGAAATACGTAAATATCATAGAGCATATCGAATGGTGTGATCCCTATGATCCCAGTGGCCTCCCTAAAGGGGTCTTGGGGGCTAACTTCAAAATTTTCCTTGTCCAACCGGACAACGGTTCGGGTGTACGCTTGACTTACCCAATGGTGTTTGGAAGGCAAACTTCATGGATAGAGAATTGATGCACTGAGTTAATGCGGATGGTCAGAGTTACATTTTGATTAACTGTTAGCACTCATGTCATATTGTGAGCTTGAGGGACGAAACGGTGTGTACGTATATCCCCGAAATGCTTTCTGAATAACCAGCACGCACCTTGCATAAAAGTTTCTCTTTTTTTAGTCACTACAGCGTCATCCTTACAAACAAATGTTTCAACCACACCATACCTATTTGTAAGGTAGCCTCAATTTGCGAATTAAAGTAAAGTTCTCATTTGAACTTTCACAGTTACTTTCCACCCCACTCACATACAGAGCGCAGGGAGAGATTATTTTGCAGGACTTGGATTTCTCTCTATACATTATGGAAATTTTACTCTAATATTTTTATCTCTGTTGTATTATTCTCGAGCCTTGGAACGCCTCCGTGGTTTTCTTATTTAATTTTCGCTATTTTCATTTATTTCTAACCGTATTCATACTATGGGCACTAGACGTTTCCTTAGACACAGTCACCATGTCTTGGCGATCATTTTGAAAACGGTGTCTCATGTCGAAAATCTTCTTACAGAAGCTGTTTGATATTAATTTTTCTATGTAACGGGATGTTACTCGCCTCAAGTTGCTATTTGAAATTTTCAAGTTGGCCCCGGATACCTTTCAGCTGGCCCTTGAAGTCACCCAGACAACACCTCTCGATGTGCCTTACGTCAGTTAACTACTCCAGTTTTTCTTCTGTTGATTTATCTCCAGTCGCTTTCATACTACGGGTACTAAACCTTTTCTCTGACACGGATACTATGTTTCGGAGACCTTTTGAGAACACTGCCATTTCACCTCAATCTTTTTCTCCTGCAAGGTGTTTGATTTTGCAAGATTTATCGAACGAGGTACCACTCGACTCATGTTACTATTTGAAATTTTGAAGTTAGCCCCCAAGACCGCTTTAGGGAGGCCACTAGGATCACAGGGATCACACCATTCGATATGCCCTATGATATTTACGTATTTCAATTTTATTCCATTCATTTACCTTCCATGGTTTTCATACTACGGGTACTGGAGTTTCCGAAGCATATCATGGCGGCCATTTTGAAACTGGTGCACAATATGAAACATCTTTTGGTACAGCGTTACTTAGTTTTCCAACACCTTTCGAACGAGGTATTACTCGATCCATGTTCCCATTTGACATTTCAAAGTTACCTCCCGTTCTCCCCATTTACGGGGGGCGGAGAGGGGTACTTTTGGCGGAATTGGTTTTCCCCCTTAGTGGAAAACGTTGCATACTTTAGTGCAGAACTCAACACTTCTGAAGCGATTCGGTACAGCAATTCATCTATTATTTGTGAGAGAATGACCGAAGTGATAAGTCGTAGAGAATCTGAAACACTTTCACCTACAGCGAAATTGATTCTTGAATACAGTTGTATATGTTACAAGCAGTCTGTTATTCTGAAATGCAAATGCGTTAAAATAAATGGAAAATTGTAATAACACCTTATGATTAAAGGTAACTAGTTTTACTTTTGTGTTTTGATTTAAAATATTTGTTTAATTTAAGTGTGAGGAAAGCAATGAGAATGATTTTCACAATCGATTCCCTTAAGCTCCATTTTCAGTTCCTAAGTGATCACTTACGTTGGGTTATTGGAGAAGTTCTGATTGTGAAGCGAATGAGAATATCTTATTATATCGTAGCTTGTATGTCTCGGCAATCATGATGTTTTTTTGACATTCTGCGTAAAATACATTGGAGGAAATGTTACTTTATTCAAATGCATATGCTGTAATTAACTTTTACATGCAACATAATAATAATTCTAAAGCGACATAAAGAATCAGTAAAAACCTACGAGTTTTAAACTAAATTAACGCCGATATGCTAAAATGTTTCCATATAACTTAAAACTTTTCCTCGTTGGGCATATCAAAAAATCCAATTACTTTGCAATCACTAAAGAACGTTGGAGCAGCATAACGACGGTATATACGGTCCCTCAAAGTATGAAACGTTTTAAATATAGTTCAGTTGCTGATTATGTTTAAAGATGATTAAAGGTTGCCAAGGCATTGGAGTTCATTTCGTGTGTATGGAATAAAGTTGATAATATATCAAAGGATAACTTTTACGTATTCTATGGTTTTCGAGAGTCACTTTAGTATGAAAATATGCATGTACTTTATTTAACAACTAACAGCATCTACATAACGTAATTTCATCACTAGGTTTTGTATCAGAATTATGCAGAACATAATTTGATTGACAACACAAGGATAATTAACCCTCAGACTGCCGTATAAAATAAGAATTTTTTTGACCAATTACTATGACTATGGGAGATTCAGTATGTATCAGACTCTTGTTGCCCACAAAAACGTTTATAGTTTCCTTTTAAACCGATTTGTTTCCTGACTGCTGGGGTTTAGTATAGCAACAGGTCGGCTGAATGAAGCTAAAATAAGTAATTGGTGGTCGGTGTGCATACGCCGTGGGAAGCTTGGCCCAAAGAGCAACAGCTGTATGTATCCACACGGTGGGTTGCAGAGTGCCCTGGTATAATACACTAGTAGTCCAATGTCTGAGCAACACTGCATTCTAAGTGTTTTTAAGTTGTATTTTACTGTGTTCCAAACATTCTTGCTCAACCTGTGTTTTCTATTTTATAATTATCAATATTGGTGTAGATTTTCATTAAAACTTTCATGTTAAAACTACCTTTGTAACATCAAATATTTCCGTTCGGGAATCGTACACTTCTAATCAGAAAGTTGCTTCAAAATTGTTAACATCTTTATTATTTCTTATTCACTTTTGATTAACAAAACTATTTTATTATTTCCTTCTCCATGCAAATCACTAACGTTTTCATTGATTTGATTAACTCAAAAACGAATTTTATTTACAAAATACAATTTAAAATGATTTATGCAAATTTGAAAGGCGTTATGTTCTCCCTCAACCTTGCATAACTTTCATTTCACACCTTTATAGAAATCATTTTAACCAAAATACTCGTACTGTGTGAAGAAGACGCCTATGATAAATAATATGTTGAATTTGAAAGTTTTCACCCTAACCCGAATTCCGATATATTATTTAATGGCCCATAGTAAAACCACATAATAACGTTTTACCAAAGCCAATATTTATCATATGATCCTTTGATTTTACTTAAGCAATAGCAGACACTTTGGTAATGTTCAACTGGAAAGAGTTTTATTTTTTGGGAACAGTGATATCATAAATTAAACGAATACTGCCAGATTTTGGTTTCGAACACACGGAAAGTAAGAATGAATGTAAAGTTACATGCTCAATATATGAAATCACTTCACCATTAATTTCTCAGCTCTGATCATTCTTCATCCGAATTACAGGATTTCTAACGTACCTAGATATTCCACTTGGACAATTAGGCCCAAGGTGTGACGTTTAGGGAATGCCACATTCTTTTCGGAAACGATAAACGAAAATTTTTTCGAGAAACAAAAATAGAAATATCTTTTCGATAAAAGAAAAACGATTTTTTTGAAAACCGGAAGCGAAATGTTTTTTGGAAAATGGAAAAAACTCGGTGAAACGGAAAAGGAAAAGATGTTTCAAAAAACTTAAACCTGTTAATCTTCGTAAAACAAAGAACTGCATGCATTTAAGGGCTAAGACTTCCAAACAACAGTATATTATGCATAGGTATAGGGAGTGTTATAGAAGTGCTATTTTCGTCTATCTATCTATCTATCGGTTCCACAGTTGACAGGCGTCAGAGCAAGAGCGATAAGAAATTGCGAGAAAAGCAATTTTCCAACACGAATAGATTCATGTAATTCATTTCACTTTCTGTTACATTGTTGATCACAACAGATCAAGAAAAATAATATATAGTAGACGCTGTTTTCCAGAACGAATTCAGTGTCACAAAAATATATTCATTTTTTCCCATAATTACACTTCCAGCTTATGGTATGCACAAGTGTCGAACACTAATAGAAAGGGTTTATCCGTCCGTCTATTGACAGGTACGAGACCAAAAACTTTAACATAGCTCGAGAAACGGTTTCTTGCAGATAATTCGGAGCCCCAAGAATATTACAACCTCATCATTAGCAGTCTGTTTGAAGTGGAATTGTTCAAATTTACCTTTTCCGGTTCTAACATGTGTCACCATAAAACAAAATATGGTAATATATAGCAACAAGCAATTAGGTGCAATCCATTCGGGGTCCCAAGGCAACAAATCGTCACTATCCGCAACATCTTCCGAAACCGAAATGCTTGAAATTTACAACTACTTTGGATTTCAATATTATATTCTTAGAGAAAAAAATGTAAAAGATATAGAGAACAGGTTTTCCTGCAATCGATTCAGCGTTCCAAGAATATATTTCGGCTCGTTCCTTAACCCACTATTCAAGCCGAAGGTGTTTCAAATTAACTATTCCTAGTTTCAATAAGCATAAAAAGAGGACGATAAGAGATAGCTAGTAATGTCTTTCGGATACAGATTAAATATCCGAGGTACATGATGTGTCTTTCTCTTATTAATCTATTGCAACCAGGAGTTGTAGTAGTTCAAGTTTCAGTACTGAATTCGCACAGATTTAAAAACTACCGTAATTTCTCGTTGTGAAACGAAACTCATTTGTTCCTCTACTAAAATAGTAAGAAACAAAAACATGTATTACAACTTCCAGTTTCAATATTGATCACCATAGAGCAAAAATCACTATATATATATATATATATATATATATATATATATATATATATATATATATATATATATATATATATAATCAGCATGCAAAAATTATCACCTAGATTTCTATGTAACCCGAAAGTGGTGAAAAACTACCATTTCCAGTTTCAGAGTGAAAAAACGATAGCAGCAACCAGTTTCTAATATGGATTCTGTTTCACAAGATTAGCTTCCATCTCTAAGTTCGTTACTATATTGCAACTGAAAGTGATACAAAGTTACTTCTACGTTTACACTGTTGATTATCGTAGAACGACAAAAGTACTAGACGAAACAGTCTTTAGATTTCCTAGTCTTTATATTTCACTTTTTAACTCCCAGTAGTATATAAAAATTGTATATTAGCTAGTCGGTGTTATAAATTATCATGTAGATCTCTATATAACCCGAAAGTGGTGAAAAACTACCATTTCCAGTTTCAGAGTGAAAGAGCGATAGCTGCAACCAGTTTTTAATATGGATTCTGTTCCACAACACTAGCTTCCATCTCTAAGTGTATTACTCTATTGCAACTGGAAGTGATACATAGTTACTACTACGTTTACACTATTGATTCTCATAGAACGACAAAGGTACTAGACGAAACAGTCTTTAGATTTCCTAGTCTTTAGATTTCATTTCTTAGCTCCAAGTAGTATACAAAAATTGTATATTAGCTAGTCAGTGTTATAAATTATCATGTAGACTTCTATATAACCCGAAAGTGGTGACAAACTACCATTTCCAGTTTCAGAGTGAAAGAGCGATAGCAGCAACAAGTTTTTAATATGGATTCTGTTTCACAACACTAGCTTCCATCTCTAAGTTTATTACTCTGTTGCAACTGGAAGTGATACATAGTTACTTCTACGTTTACACTATTGATTCTCATAGAACGACAAAGGTACTAGACGAAACAGTCTTTAGATTTCCTAGTCTTTGGATTTCACTTCTTAACTCCAAGTAGTATACAAAAATTGTATATTAGATAGTCGGTGTTATAAATTATCATGTAGATCTCTATATAACCCGAAAGTGGTAGAAAACTACCATTTCTAGTTTCAGAGTGAATAAACGATAGCAGCAATCAGTTTTTAATATGGATTCTGTTCCACAACAGTAGCTTCCATCTCTAAGTTTATTACTCTATTGCAACAGGAAGTTTTACATATCTCCTTCTACGTTTACACTATTGATTCTCATAGAACGACAAAGGTACTAGACGAAACAGTCTTTAGATTTACTAGTCTTTAGAATTCTCTTTTTAACTCCAAGTAGTATACAAAAATTGTATATTAGCTAGTCGGTGTTATAAATTATCCTGTTGAACTCTATATAACCCGAAAGTGGTGACAAACTACCATTTCCAGTTTAAGAGTGAAAAAAAGATAGCAGCAAGCAGTTTTTAATATGGATTGTGTTCCACAACACTATCTTCCATCTCTAAGTTTATTACTCTATTGCAACTGGAAGTGATACATAGTTACTTCTACATTTACACTATTGATTCTCATAGAACGACAAAAATACTAGACGAAACAGTCTTTAGATTTCCTAGTCTTTATATTTCACTTTTTAACTCCAAGTAGTATACAAAAATTGTATAATAGATAGTCGGTGTTATAAATTATCATGTAGATCTTTATATAACCCGAAAGAGGTAACAAACTACCATTTCCAGTTTCACAGTGAAAGAGCGATAGCAGCAACCAGGTTTTAATATGGATTCTGTTCCACAACACTAGCTTCATTTCTAAGTTTATTACTCTATTGCAACTGAAAGCGATACATAGTTACTTCTACGTTTACACTATTGATTCTCATAGAACGACAAAGGTACTAGAAGAAACAGTCTTTAGATTTCCTAGTCTTTAGATTTCACTTCTTAGCTCCAAGTAGTATAAAAAAATTGTATAATAGCCAATCAGTGTTATAAATTATCATGTAGATCTCTATATACCGTGTAACGTGGGTTCCTGTCACCACGGCATGGCGCGTCCTCAGGTTGCGGATCGAGGAGAAGGCCTCTAGATATAGAGGTTAGCTGCGAATATACTGAATAAGCAGTCGCGGACAGACGACTAGGAGTGGTCCTCCAGCTTGGGGGTTTGGGTAAGGCTAACACCCTCATCCTGTAAAGAAAGGTACTTGTTCAGAAACATTCACAAAAGCCTCGGACAAGGACTGATAACTTGGCACGACATCAGCAAAAGAAAATGGACATGAGATATGGAACATGGAATATTAGAAGTCTTTATAGGGCAGGCGCGTTAAAATCTGTAACGATTGAGTTAGAGAAATGCAGGATGGACTTAGTAGGAGTTCAGGAAGTTAGGTGGGAAGGAAATGGATCTGAGAATTCCGGAAATTTTACGTTCTTTTACGGGGAAGGAAATAAAAATCACCAGTTAGGAACAGGGTTTTTCGTTCACAAACGAATATTACCAGCAATTAAACGGGTTGAATTTGTTACTGACAGACTTTCTTTTATTACTCTTAAGGGACGGTGGTGTAATATTATTGTTTTAAATGTACATGCTCCAACTGAAGATAAGGGTGACGATATAAAAGATATTTGACCAACTCCCGCGATACCATATGAAGATTCTATTAGGGGATTTCAATGCGAAGGTAGGACGAGAGGATATTTTCAAACCGATTATAGGGAACGAAAGTTTGCATAAGGAAAGTAATGACAACGGTGTTAGACTCGTGAACTTTGCAACATCCAAAAACCTAATCGTGAAGAGTACAAAATTCCCACATCGCGACTTTCATAAATACACTTGGACATCACCAGACGGAAAAACACATAATCAAATTGATCACGTTTTAGTAGATAGAAGAAGACAATCTAGCATAATTGACGTCCGGTCGTTTAGAGGGGCTGATTGTGACACTGATCACTACCTGGTAGCAGCGATAATACGGGAGAGATTATCGTTGAATAAATGTAATACTCAATGTCCGAAAACGGAGAGATTTAATTTAAAGAAATTAGAAGAGAGCCAGGTAAGAGAGGAATACCAGATTGAAGTTTCGAATAGATTCTCGGTTTTACAAGACTCGGAGTGCACTAGTGTTAAGGATACTTGGATTGAAATTAGAGATAGCATTAAAAGTTCAGCAATAGAAAAATTGGGACACGCGGAAATACGTAGGAACAAACCATGGTTCGACCATGAATGCATTAAACTAGTAGAGGAGAGAAAACAGGCAAAATTACGGTGGCTACAAAATCCGAATGAAATAACTACACAAAATTTCGCAGATATCAGGCGGGAAACTTCCAAAACTTTTAGAACAAAGAAACGGGATTTTTTGAAAGCTAAAATTAAGGAACTTGAAGATAATAGTAAAAATAAAAATATTCGGGACATGTATAAGGGGATCAGAGAATTTAAGAAAGGCTATCAACCTCGTTCTTATATATTAAAGAAATCTGACGGAACAGTTCTCACTGATACGGATAGCCTCTTAAATAGATGGAAAGATTTCTTTGACGATTTGCTGAACACGCAGCCAAAAACTAATGTGCGTGGAGAAAAGGAGATACACACCGCAGAACCGTATATTCCAGAACCCAATCGAATAGAAGTGGAAGCCGCTATAAAGAAATTAAAGAAACACAAATCTCCGGGTGTAGATGAAATTCCGGCTGAGTTAATTTTAGCTGGAGGCGAAAAATTGTGGAACAAGATACACAAACTCATTCTCCTTATCTGGAACAAGGAAGAATTGCCACAAGAGTGGAAAGAGTCAATCATTGTTCCAATTCACAAGAAAGGCGACAAAACTGACTGTAATAATTATCGAGGCATTTCTCTTCTGTCAACATCCTATAAAATCCTTTCAAATATTCTCTTAGCAAGATTGACCCCATACGCAGATGAAATTATTGGAGATTATCAGTGCGGATTTAGACGAAATCGATCAACTATCGACCAAATATTTACCATTCGCCAAATACTCGAAAAGAAGTGGGAATACAATAGCCCGGTACATCAACTATTTATTGATTTTAGAAAGGCTTACGACTCGGTTAGGAGAGAAACATTATACAACGTTCTTACAGAGCTTGGAATACCGAGAAAGCTAATTAGATTAATTAAGATATGTTTAAGTGAATCCCAAAGTAAAGTCCGGGTAGGAAAATTTTTGTCCGCGAGCTTCCACGTCGAAAATGGCCTGAAACAAGGAGATGCGTTGTCGCCATTATTATTTAACTTTGTGCTGGAATACGCCATAAGGAAAATCAAAGATAGCAACCAGGGCCTAGAGTTGAACGGCATTCACCAGGTTATGGCATATGCTGATGATGTAAATTTAATAGGGGATGATAGGAGAACAGTAGAAATAAATGCAGAGATATTATTAAACGCTTGCAGGGACATGGGTTTAGAACTAAATGCAGAGAAAACTAAATACATGGAAGTGCGTCGGGACCGTAATACGGCAAATTGTGGAGGCGTTAAAATATTAAATAATACTTTTGATAAAGTGTATACTTTCAAATATTTAGGATCAATATTAACAGACGAAAATCATATTCACGAAGAAATGAAATGTCGACTAAAAGCAGGGAATTCGTGTTACTATACGGTTCAAAATCTCTTGTCGTCGCGAGTTCTGTCGAGGAATTTGAAGCTTAAAATATATAAAACGATAATCATGCCTGTTGTTCTGTATGGTTGCGAAACATGGTCACTTACTCTGAGGGAAGAACATACACTGAAAGTATTTGAGAACAGGATCCTGAGAAGAATATTCGGACCCAAGAGGAACGAGAATAGGGAATGGCGGAAGCTTCATAACGAGGAACTACATAGTTTATACGGTTTACCCAACATTGTTTGGGTCGTCAAGTCAAGGAGGCTTAGGTGGGCAGGTCATGTAGCTAGAATGGAAGAAAGTAGAAACGCTTTCAAAGTCTTGACTGGTAGACCCATAGGAAAACGACCATTAGGAAGACCTAGGCGCAGATGGGAGGATAATATAAAGATGGATCTCGCAGAGATAGGAATACAAAGTAGAAACTGGATCCAATTAGCTAAGGATAGAAGTCAGTGGAGAGCTTTTGTGAACGCGGCACTGAACCTCCGGGTTCCATAGGCCATAGCGTTAGTTAGTTAGTTAGTTAGATCTCTATATAACCCGAAAGAGGTAACAAACTACCATTTCCAGTTTCACAGTGAAAGAGCGATAGCAGCAACCAGGTTTTAATATGGATTCTGTTCCACGACACAAGCTTCCATCTCTATGTTCAATACTCTATTGCAACTGGAAGTGATACATAGTTACTTCTACGTTTACTTTATTGATTCTCATAGAAGGACAAAGGTACTAGACTAAACAGTCTTTAGATTTCCTAGTCTTTACATTTCACTTTTTAACTCCAAGTAGTATACAAAAATTGTATATTAGCTAGTCGGTGTTATAAATTATCATGTAGATCTCTATATAACCCGAAAGTGGTGAAAAACTACCATTTCCAGTTTCAGAGTGAAAGAGAGATAGCAGCAACAAGTTTTTAATATGGATTCTGTTCCACAACACTAGCTTCCATCTCTAAGTTTATTACTCCATTGGAACTGGAAGTGACACATAGTTACTTCTACGTTTACACTATTGATTCTCATAGATCGACAAAGGTACTAGACGAAACAATCTTTAGATTTCCTAGTCCTTATATTTCACTTTTTAACTTCCAGTAGTATACAAAAATTGTATATTAGCTAGTCGGTGTAATAATTATCATTTAGATCTCTATATAACCCGAAAGTGGTGAAAAACTACCATTTCCAGTTTCAGAGTGAAAGAGCGGTATCAGCAACCAGTTTCTAATATGGATTCTGTTCCACAAGACTAGCTTCATCTCTAAGTTTATTACTCTATTGCAACTGAAAGCGATACATAGTTACTTCTACGTTTACACTATTGATTCTCATAGAACGACAAAGGTACTAGAAGAAACAGTCTTTAGATTTCCTAGTCTTTAGATTTCACTTCTTAGCTCCAAGTAGTATACAAAAATTGTATAATAGCTAGTCAGTGTTATAAATTATCATGTAGATCTCTATATAACCCGAAAGTGGTAACAAACTACCATTTCCAGTTTCACAGTGAAAGAGCGATAGCAGCAACCAGGTTTTAATATGGATTCTGTTCCACGACACTAGCTTCCAACTCTATATTCAATACTGTATTGCAACTGGAAGTGATACATAGTTACTACTACGTTTACTTTATTGATTCTCATAGAAGGACAAAGGTACTAGACGAAACAGTCTTTAGATTTCCTAGTCTTTATATTTCACTTTTTAACTCCAAGAAGTATATAAAAATTGTATATTAGCTAGTCGGTGTTATAAATTATCATGTAGATCTCTATATAACCCGAAAGTGGTGAAAAGTACCATTTCCAGTTTCAGAGTGAAAGAGCGATAGCAGCAACCAGTTTTTAATATGGATTCTGTTCCACAACACTAGCTTCCATCTCTAAGTGTATTACTCTATTGCAACTGGAAGTGATACATAGTTACTTCTACGTTTGCACTGTTGATTCTCATAGAACGACAAAGGTACTAGACGAAACAGTCTTTAGATTTCCTAGTCTTTAGATTTCATTTCTTAGCTCCAAGTAGTATACAAAAATTGTATATTAGCTAATCAGTGTTATAAATTATCATGTAGACCTCTATATAACCCGAAAGTGGTGACAAACTACCATTTCCAGTTTCAGAGTGAAAGAGCGATAGCAGCAACCAGTTTTTAATATGGATTCTGCTCCACAACACTAGCTTCCATCTCTAAGTTTATTACTCTATTGCAACTGGAAGTTTTCCATATCTTCTTCTACGTTTACACTATTGATTCTCATAGAACGACAAAGGTACTAGACGAAACAGTCTTTAGATTTCCTAGTCTTTAGATTTCACTTCTTATCTTCAAGTAGTATACAAAAATTGTATATTAGCTATTCGGTGTTATAAATTATCATGTAGAACTCTATATAACCCGAAAGTGGTATAAAACTACCATTTCCAGTTTCAGAGTGAAAAAGCGATAGCAGCAAGCAGTTTTTAATATGGATTCTGTTGCACAACACTAGCATCCATCTCTAAGTTTATTACTCTCTTGCAACTGGAAGTGATACATAGTTACTTCTACGTTTACACTATTCATTCTCATAGATCGGCAAAGGTACTTGAGAAACAGTCTTTAGTTATCCTAGTCTTTATATTTCACTTTTTAATTCCAAGTAGTATACAAAAATTGTATATTACCTAGTCGGTGTTATAAATTATCATGTAGATCTCTATATAACCCGAAAGTGGTGAAAAACTACCATTTCCAGTTTCAGAATGAAGAAACGATAACAGCAAGCATATTTTTAATATGGATTCTGTTTCACAACACTAGCTTCCATCTCTAAGTTTATTACTCTGTTGCAACTGGAAGTGATACATAGTTACTTCTACGTTTACACTATTGATTCTCATATAACGACAAAGGTACTAGATGAAACAGTCTTTATATTTCCTAGTCTGTATATTTCACTTTTTAATTCCAAGTAGTATACAAAAATTGTATATTAGCTAGTCGATGTTATAAATTATCATATAGATCTCTATATAACCCGAAAGTGGTGAAAAACTACCACTTCCAGTTTCAGAGTGAAGAGACGTTAGCAGCAAGCAATTTTTTATATGGATTCTGTTTCACTTCACTAGCTTCCATCTCTAAGTTTATTACTCTATTGCAACTGGAAGTGATACATAGTCACTTCTACGTTTACACTATTGATTCTCATAGAACGACAAAGGTACTAGACGAAACAGTCTTTAGATTTCCTATTCTTTAGATTTCACTTCTTAACTCCAAGTAGTATACAAAAATTGTATATTAGATAGTCGGTGTTATAAGTTATCATGTAGATCTCTATATAACCCGAAAAAGGTAAAAGAAACTACCATTTCTAGTTTCAGAGTGAATAAACGATAGCAGCAATCAGTTTTTAAAATGGATTCTGTTTCACTTCACTAGCTTCCATCTCTAAGTTTATTACTCTATTGCAACTGGAAGTTTTACATATCTCCTTCTACGTTTACACTATTGATTCTCATAGAACGACAAAGGTACTAGACGAAACAATCTGTAGATTTCCTAGTCCTTATATTTCACTTTTTAACTTCAAGTAGTATACAAAAATTGTATATTAGCTAGTCGGTGTTACACATTTTCATGTAGATCTCTATATAACCCGAAAGTGGTGAAAAACTACCATTTCCAGTTTCAGAGTGAAAGAGCGATAGCAGCAACCAGTTTCTAATATGGATTCTGTTCCACAAGACTAGCTTTATCTCTAAGTTTATTACTCTATTGCAACTGAAAGCGATACATAGTTACTTCTACGTTTACACTATTGATTCTCATAGAACGACAAAGGTACTAGACGAAACAGTCTTTAAATTTCCTAGTCTTTATATTTCACTTTTTAACTCCAAGTAGTATACAAAAATTGTATATTAGCTAGTCGGTGTTATAAATTATCTTTAGAACTCTATATAACCCGAAAGTGGTGACAAACTACCATTCCCAGTTTCAGAGTGAAAAAACGATAGCAGCAAGCAGCTTTTAATATGGATTCTGTTCCACAACACTAGCTTCCATCTCTAAGTTTATTACTCTATTGCAACTGGAAGTTTTACATATCTCCTTCTACGTTTACACTATTGATTCTCATAGAAGGACAAAGGTGCTAGACGAAACAGTCTTTAGATTTCCTAGTCTTTATATTTCACTTTTTAACTCCAAGTAGTATACAAAAATTGTATATTAGCTAGTCGGTGTTACACATTTTCATGTAGATCTCTATATAACCCGAAAGTGGTGAAAAACTACCATTTCCAGTTTCAGAGTGAAAGAGAGATAGCAGCAACCAGTTTTTAATATGGATTCTGTTCCACAACACTAGCTTCCATCTCTAAGTTTATTACTCTATTGGAACTGGAAGTGACACATAGTTACTTCTACGTTTACACTATTGATTCTCATAGATCGACAAAGGTACTAGACGAAACAGTCTTTAGATTTCCTAGTCTTTATATTTCACTTTTTAACTCCAAGCAGTATACAAAAATTGTATATTAGCTGATCGGTGTTATAAATTATCATATAGATCTCTATATAACCCGAAACTGGTGAAAAACTACCATTTCCAGTTTCAGAGTGAAGAAACGATAGCAGCAAACAATTTTTAATATGGATTCTGTTTCACAACACTAGCTTCCATCTCTAAGTGTATTACCCTATTGCAACTGTAAGTGATACATAGTTACTTCTACGTTTACACTATTGATTCTCATATAACGACAAAGGTACTAGATGAAACAGTCTTTAGATTTCCTAGTTTGTATATTTCACTTTTTAACTCCAAGTAGTATACAAAAATTGTATATTAGCTAGTCGGTGTTACACATTTTCATGTAGATCTCTATATAACCCGAAAGTGGTGAAAAACTACCATTTCCAGTTTCAGAGTGAAAGAGAGATAGCAGCAACCAGTTTTTAATATGGATTCTGTTCCACAACACTAGCTTCCATCTCTAAGTTTATTACTCTATTGGAACTGGAAGTGACACATAGTTACTTCTACCTTTACACTATTGATTCTCATAGAACGACAAAGGTACTAAACGAAACAGTCTTTAGATTTCCTAGTCCTTAGATTTCACTTCTTAACTTCAAGTAGTATACAAAAATTGTATATTAGATAGTCGGTGTTATAAATTATCATTTAGATCTCTATATAACCCGAAAGTGGTGAAAAACTACCATTTCCAGTTTCAGAGTGAAAGACCGATAGCAGCAACCAGTTCCTAATATGGATTCTGTTCCACAAGACTAGCTTCATCTCCAAGTTTATTACTCTATTGCAACTGAAAGCGATACATAGTTACTTCTACGTTTACACTATTGATTCTCATAGAACGACAAAGGTACTAGACGAAACAGTCTTTACATTTCCTAGTCTTTAGATTTCACTTCCTAACTCCAAGTAGTATACAAAAATTGTATATTAGCTAGTCGGTGTTATAAATTATCATGTAGATCTCTATATAAAACGAAAGTGGTGAAAAACTACTATTTCCAGTTTCAGAGTGAAGTAACGATAGCAGCAAGCAATTTTTAATATGGTTTCTGTTTCACAACACTAGCTTCCATCTCTAAGTTTATTACTCTATTGCAACTGGAGGTGATACATAGTTACTTCTACGTTTACACTATTGATTCTCATAGAACGACAAAGGTACTAGACAAAACAGTCTTTAGATTTCCTAGTCTTTATATTTCACTTCTTAACTCCAAGTAGTATACAAAAATTGTATATTAGATAGTCGGTGTTATAAATTATCGTGTAGGTCTCTATATAACCCGAAAGTGGTAAAAAAACAACCATTTCCAGTTTCAGAGTGAAGAAACGACAGGAGTAATCAGTTTTTAATATGGATTATGTTCCACAACTGTAGCTTCCAACTCTGAGTTTATTACTCTATTGCAACTGGAAGTGATACATAGTTACTTCTACCTTTACACAATTGATTCTCATAGAACGACAAAGGTACTAGACGAAACAGTCTTTAGATTTCCTTGTCTTTATATTTCACTTTTTAACTCCAAGTAGTATACAAAAATTGTATATTAACTAGTCTGTGTTATAAATTATCATGTAGATCTCTATATAACCCAAAAGTGGTAACAAACTACCATTTTCACTTTCACAGTGAAAGAGCGATAGCAGGAACCAGGTTTTAATATGGATTCTGTTCCACAACACTATCTTCCATCTCTAAGTTTATTACTCTATTGCAACTGGAAGTGATACATAGTTACTTCTACATTTACACTATTGATTCTCATAGAACGACAAAGTTACTAGACGAAACAGTCTTTAGATTTCCTAGTCCTTATATTTCTCTTTTTAACTCCAAGTAGTATACAAAAATTGTATATTAGCTAGTCGGTGTTATAAATTATCATTAGAACTCTATATAACCCGAAATTGGTGACAAACTACCATTTCCAGTTTCAGAGTGAAAAAACGAAATGAAATGAAATCTTTAAGTTTTACGTCCCACGGTTATGCCGGTTAGGCTAAAGGAGACGGTGATTTTGAGAGATGAGTGAAATGGTGGAATGAAGAAAGTGGGAGGAAACGGGAGAACCCCGAGAAAACCCACGAGCACGGTGTTTATCCACCACAGAGTGAAAAAACGATAGCAGCAAGCAGTTTTAATATGGATTCTGTTCCACAACACTAGCTTCCATCTCTAAGATTATTACTCTATTGCAACTGGAAGTTTTACATATCTCCTTCTACGTTTACACTATTGATTCTCATAAAACGACAAAGGTACTAGACGAAACAGTCCTTTGATTTCCTAGTCTTTAGATTTCACTTCTTATCTCCAAGTAGTATACAAAAATTGTATATTAGCTAGTCGGTGTTATAAATTATCATGTAGATCTCTATATAAAACGAAAGTGGTATAAAACTACCATTTCCAGTTTCAGAGTGAAAGAGCGATAGCAGCAACCAGTTTTTAATATGGATTCTGTTTCACAACACTAGCTTCCATCTCTAAGTTTATCACTCTATTGCAACTGGAAGTGATACATAGTTGCTTCTACGTATACACTATTGATTCTCATAGAACGACAAAGGTACTAGACGAAACAATTTTTAGATTTCTTAGTCCTTATATTTCACTTTTTACCTTCAAGTAGTATACAAAAATTGTATATTAGCTAGTCGGTTTAATAATTATCATTTAGATCTCTATATAACCCGAAAGTGGTGATAAACTACCATTTCCAGTTTCAGAGTGAAAGAGCGAAAGAAGGTACCAGTTTCTAATTTGGACTCTGTTCCACAAGACTAGCTTCATCTCTAAGTTTATTACTCTATTGCAACTGAAAGCGATACATAGTTACTTCTACGTTTACACTATTGATTCTCATAGAACGACAAAGGTACTAGACAAAACAGTCTTTAGATTTCCTAGTCTTCAGATTTCATTTCTTAACTCCAAGTAGTATACAAAAATTGTATATTAGCTAGTCGGTGTTATAAATTATCATGTAGATCTCTATATAACCCGAAAGTGGTGACAAACTACTATGTCCAGTTTCAGAGTGAAGAAACGATAGGAGCAAGCAATTTTTAGTATGGATTCTGTTTCACAACACTAGCTTCCATCTCTAAGTTTATTACTCTATTGCAACTGGAAGTGATACATAGTTACTTCTACGTTTACACTATTGATTCTCATAGAACGACAAAGGTACTAGACAAAACAGTCTTTAGATTTCCTTGTCTTTAGATTTCACTTCTTAACTCCAACTAGTATACAAAAATTGTATATTAGATAGTCGGTGTTATAAATTATCATGTAAGTCTCTATATAACCCGAAAGTAGTAAAAAACTACCATTTCCAGTTTCAGAGTGAAGAAACGATAGCAGCAAGCAATTTTTAATATGGATTCTGTTTCACAACACTAGCTTCCATCTCTAAGTTTATTACTCTATTGCAACTGGAAGTGATACATAGTTACTTCTACGTTTACACTATTGATTCTCATAGAACGACAAAGGTACTAGACAAAACAGTCTTTAGATTTCCTTGTCTTTAGATTTCACTTCTTAACTCCAACTAGTATACAAAAATTGTATATTAGATAGTCGGTGTTATAAATTAACATGTAGGTCTCTATATAACCCGAAAGTGGTATAAAACTACCATTTCCAGTTTCAGAGTGAAAGAGCGATAGCAGCAACCAGTTTTTAATATGGATTCTTTTTCAAAACACTATCTTCCATCTCTAAGTTGATCACTCTATTGAAACTGGAAGTGATACATAGTTGCTTCAACGTTTACACTATTGATTCTCATAGAACGACAAAGGTACTAGACGAAACAATCTGTAGATTTCCTAGTCCTTATATTTCACTTTTTAACTTCAAGTAGTATACAAAAATTGTATATTAGCTAGTCGGTGTAATAATTATCATTCAGATCTCTATATAACTCGAAAGTGGTGACAAACTACAATTTCCAGTTTCAGAGTGAAAGAGCGATAGCAGCAACCAGTTTTTAATATGGATTCTGTTCCACAACACTAGCTTCCATCTCTAAGTTTATTACTCTATTGGAACTGGAAGTGACACATAGTTACTTCTACGTTTACACTATTGATTCTCATAGATCGACAAAGGTACTAGACGAAACAATCTTTAGATTTCCTAGTCCTTATATTTTATTTTTTAACTTCAAGTAGTATACAAGAATTGTATATTAGCTAGTCGGTGTAATAATTATCATTTAGATCTCTATATAACCCGAAAGTGGTGAAAAACTACCATTTCCAGTTTCAGAGTGAAAGAGCGATAGCAGCAACCAGTTTCTAATATGGATTCTGTTCCACAAGACTAGCTTCATCTCTAAGCTTATTACTCTATTGCAACTGAAAGCGATACATAGTTACTTCTACGTTTACACTATTGATTCTCATAGAACGACAAAGGTACTAGAAGAAACAGTCTTTAGATTTCCTAGTCTTTAGATTTCACTTCTTAGCTCAAAGTAGTATACAAAAATTGTATAATAGCTAGTCAGTGTTATAAATTATCATGTAGATTTCTATATAACCCGAAAGTGGTAACAAACTACCATTTCCAGTTTCACTGTGAAAGAGCGATAGCAGCAACCAGGTTTTAATATGGATTCTGTTCCACGACACTAGCTTCCATCTCTATGTTCAATACTCTATTGCAACTGGAAGTGATACATAGTTACTTCTACGTTTACTTTATTGATTCTCATAGAAGGACAAAGGTGCTAGACGAAACAGTCTTTAGATTTCCTAGTCTTTATATTTCACTTTTTAACTCCAAGTAGTATACAAAAATTGTATATTAGCTAGTCGGTGTTACAAATTTTCATGTAGATCTCTATATAACCCGAAAGTGGTGAAAAACTACCATTTCCAGTTTCAGAGTGAAAGAGCGAAAGCAGCAACCAGTTTTTAATATGGATTCTGTTCCACAACACTAGCTTCCATCTCTAAGTTTATTACTCTATTGGAACTGGAAGTGACACATAGTTACTTCTACGTTTACACTATTGATTCTCATAGATCGACAAAGGTACTAGACGAAACAGTCTTTAGATTTCCTAGTCTTTATATTTCACTTTTTAACTCCAAGCACTATACAAAAATTGTATATTAGGTGGTCGGTGTTATAAATTATCATATAGATCTCTATATAACCCGAAACTGGTGAAAAACTACCATTTCCAGTTTCAGAGTGAAGAAACGATAGCAGCAAACAATTTTTAATATGGATTCTGTTTCACAACACTAGCTTCAATCTCTAAGTGTATTACTCTATTGCAACTGTAAGTGATACATAGTTACTTCTACGTTTACACTATTGATTCTCATATAACGACAAAGGTACTAGATGAAACAGTCTTTAGATTTCCTAGTTTGTATATTTCACTTTTTAACTCCATGTAGTATACAAAAGTTGTATATTAGCTAGCCGATGTTATAAATTATCATATAGATCTCTATATAACCCGAAAGTGGTTGCAAACTACTATGTCCAGTTTCAGAGTGAAGAAACGATTGCAGCAATCAGTTTTTAATATGGATTCTGTTTCACAACACTATGTTCCATCTCTAAGTTTATTACTCTATTGCAACTGTAAGTGATACATAGTTACTTCTACGTTTACACTATTGATTCTCATAGAACGACAAAGGTACTAAACGTAACAGTCTTCAGATTTCCTAGTCTTTAGATTTCACTTCTTAACTTCAAGTAGTATACAAAAATTGTATATTAGATAGTCGGTGTTATAAATTATCATTTAGATCTCTATATAACCCGAAAGTGGTGAAAAACTACCATTTCCAGTTTCAGAGTGAAGAGCGATAGCAGCAACCAGTTCCTAATATGGATTCTGTTCCACAAGACTAGCTTCATCTCTAAGTTTATTACTCTATTGCAACTGAAAGGGATACATAGTTACTTCTACGTTTACACTATTGATTCTCATAGAACGACAAAGGTACTAGACGAAACAGTCTTTAGATTTCCTAGTCTTTAGATTTCACTTTCTAACTCCAAGTAGTATACAAAAATTGTATATTAGCTAGTCGGTGTTATAAATTATCATGTATATCTCTATATAAAACGAAAGTGGTGAAAAACTACCATTTCCAGTTTCAGAGTGAAGTAACGATAGCAGCAAGCAATTTTTAATATGGATTCTGTTTCACAACACTAGCTTCCATCTCTAAGTTTATTACTCTATTGCAACTGGAGGTGATACATAGTTACTTCTACGTTTACACTATTGATTCTCATAGAACGACAAAGGTACTAGACAAAACAGTCTTTAGATTTCCTTGTCTTTATATTTCACTTTTTAACTCCAAGTAGTATACAAAAATTGTATATTAACTAGTCTGTGTTATAAATTATCATATAGATATCTATATAACCCGAAAGTGGTAACAAACTACCATTTTCAGTTTCACAGTGAAAGAGCGATAGCAGCAACCAGGTTTTAATATGGATTCTGTTCCACAACACTATCTTCCATCTCTAAGTTTATTACTCTATTGCAACTGGAAGTGATACATAGTTACTTCTACATTTACACTATTGATTCTCATAGAACGACAAAGGTACTAGACGAAACAGTCTTTAGATTTCCTAGTCTTTATATTTCACTTTTTAACTCCAAGTAGTATACAAAAATTGTATATTAGCTAGTCGGTGTTATAAATTATCATTAGAACTCTATATAACCCGAAATTGGTGACAAACTACCATTTCCAGTTTCAGAGTGAAAAAACGAAATGAAATGAAATCTTTAAGTTTTACGTCCCACGGATATGCCGGTTAGGCTAAAGGAGACGGTGATTATGAGAGATGAGTGAAATGGTGGAATGAAGAAGGTGGGAGGAAACGGGAGAACCCCGAGAAAACCCACGAGCACGGTGTTTATCCACCACAGAGTGAAAAAACGATAGCAGCAAGCAGTTTTAATATGGATTCTGTTCCACAACACTAGCTTCCATCACTAAGATTATTACTCTATTGCAACTGGAAGTTTTACATATCTCCTTCTACGTTTACACTATTGATTCTCATAAAACGACAAAGGTACTAGACGAAACAGTCCTTTGATTTCCTAGTCTTTAGATTTCACTTCTTATCTCCAAGTAGTATACAAAAATTGTATATTAGCTAGTAGGTGTTATAAATTATCATGTAGATCTCTATATAAAACGAAAGTGGTATAAAACTACCATTTCCAGTTTCAGAGTGAAAGAGCGATAGCAGCAACCAGTTTTTAATATGGATTCTGTTTCACAACACTAGCTTCCATCTCTAAGTTTATCACTCTATTGCAACTGGAAGTGATACATAGTTGCTTCTACGTATACACTATTGATTCTCATAGAACGACAAAGGTACTAGACGAAACAATCTTTAGATTTCCTAGTCCTTATAATTCAGTTTTTACCTTCAAGTAGTATACAAAAATTGTATATTAGCTAGTCGGTTTAATAATTATCATTTAGATCTCTATATAACCCGAAAGTGGTGAAAAACTACCATTTCCAGTTTCAGAGTGAAAGAGCGAAAGCAGCAACCAGTTTCTAATATGGACTCTGTTCCACAAGACTAGCTTCATCTCTAAGTTTATTACTCTATTGCAACTGAAAGCGATACTTAGTTACTTCTACGTTTACACTATTGATTCTCATAGAACGACAAAGGTACTAGGCAAAACAGACTTTAGATTTCCTAGTCTTTAGATTTCATTTCTTAACTCCAAGTAGTATACAAAAATTGTATATTAGCTAGTCGGTGTTATAAATTATCATGTAGATCTCTATATAACCCGAAAGTGGTGACAAACTACTATGTCCAGTTTCAGAGTGAAGAAACGATAGCAGCAAGCAATTATTATTATGGATTCTGTTTCACAACACTAGCTTCCATCTCTAAGTTTATTACTCTATTGCAACTGGAAGTGATACATAGTTACTTCTACGTTTTCACTATTGATTCTCATAGAACGACAAAGGTACTAGACAAAACAGTCTTTAGATTTCCTTGTCTTTAGATTTCACTTCTTAACTCCAACTATTATACAAAAATTGTATATTAGATAGTCGGTGTTATAAATTATCATGTAGGTCTCTATATAACCCGAAAGTAGTAAAAAACTACCATTTCCAGTTTCAGAGTGAAGAAACGATAGCAGCAAGCAATTTTTAATATGGATTCTGTTTCACAACACTAGCTTCCATCTCTAAGTTTATTACTCTATTGCAACAGGAAGTTTTATAACTAGTTCTACGTTTACACTATTGATTCTCATAGAACGACAAAGGTACTAGACGAAACAGTCTTTAGATTTCCTAGTCTTTAGAATTCTCCTTTTAGCTCCAAGTAGTATACAAAAATTGAATATTAGCTAGTCGGTGTTATAAATTATCCTGTAGAACTCTATATAACCCGAAAGTGGTGACAAACTACTATTTCCAGTTTCAGAGTGAAAAAACGATAGCAGCAAGCAATTTTTAATATGGATTCTGTTTCACAACACTAGCTTCCATCTCTAAGTTTATTACTCTATTGCAACTGGAGGTGATACATAGTTACTTCTACGTTTACACTATTGATTCTCATAGAACGACAAAGGTACTAGACAAAACAGTCTTTAGATTTCCTAGTCTTTATATTTCACTTTTTATCTCCAAGTAGTATACAAAAATTGTATATTAACTAGTCTGTGTTAAAAATTATCATGTAGATCTCTATATAACCCGAAAGTGGTAACAAACTACCATTTTCAGTTTCACAGTGAAAGAGCGATAGCAGCAACCAGGTTTTAATATGGATTCTGTTCCACAACACTATCTTCCATCTCTAAGTTTATTACTCTATTGCAACTGGAAGTGATACATAGTTACTTCTACATTTACACTATTGATTCTCATAGAACGACAAAGTTACTAGACGAAACAGTCTTTAGATTTCCTAGTCTTTATATTTCACTTTTTAACTCCAAGTAGTATACAAAAATTGTATATTAGCTAGTCGGTGTTATAAATTATCATTAGAACTCAATATAACCCGAAATTGGTGACAAACTACCATTTCCAGTTTCAGAGTGAAAAAACGAAATGAAATGAAATCTTTAAGTTTTACGTCCCACGGTTATGCCGGTTAGGCTAAAGGAGACGGTGATTATGAGAGATGAGTGAAATGGTGGAATGAAGAAAGTGGGAGGAAACGGGAGAACCCCGAGAAAACCCACGAGCACGGTGTTTATCCACCACAGAGTGAAAAAACGATAGCAGCAAGCAGTTTTAATATGGATTCTGTTCCACAACACTAGCTTCCATCTCTAAGATTATTACTCTATTGCAACTGGAAGTTTTACATATCTCCTTCTACGTTTACACTATTGATTCTCATAAAACGACAAAGGTACTAGACGAAACAGTCCTTTGATTTCCTAGTCTTTAGATTTCACTTCTTATCTCCAAGTAGTATACAAAAATTGTATATTAGCTAGTCGGTGTTATAAATTATCATGTAGATCTCTATATAAAACGAAAGTGGTATAAAACTACCATTTCCAGTTTCAGAGTGAAAGAGCGATAGCAGCAACCAGTTTTTAATATGGATTCTGTTTCACAACACTAGCTTCCATCTCTAAGTTTATCACTCTATTGCAACTGGAAGTGATACATAGTTGCTTCTACGTATACACTATTGATTCTCATAGAACGACAAAGGTACTAGACGAAACAATCTTTAGATTTCCTAGTCCTTATATTTCACTTTTTACCTTCAAGTAGTATACAAAAATTGTATATTAGCTAGTTGGTTTAATAATTATCATTTAGATCTCTATATAACCCGAAAGTGGTGAAAAACTACCATTTCCAGTTTCAGAGTGAAAGAGCGAAAGCAGCTACCAGTTTCTAATATGGACTCTGTTCCACAAGACTAGCTTCATCTCTAAGTTTTTTACTCTATTGTAACTGAAAGCGATACATAGTTACTTCTACGTTTACACTATTGATTCTCATAGAACGACAAAGGTACTAGACAAAACAGTCTTTAGATTTCCTAGTCTTTAGATTTCATTTCTTAACTCCAAGTAGTATACAAAAATGGTATATTAGCTAGTCGGTGTTATAAATTATCATGTAGATCTCTATATAACCGGAAAGTGGTGACAAACTACTATGTCCAGTTTCAGAGTGAAGAAACGATAGCAGCAAGCAATTTTTAGTATGGATTCTGTTTCACAACACTAGCTTCCATCTCTAAGTTTATTACTCTATTGCAACTGGAAGTGATACATAGTTACTTCTACGTTTACACTATTGATTCTCATAGAACGACAAAGGTACTAGACAAAACAGTCTTTAGATTTCCTTGTCTTTAGATTTCACTTCTTAACTCCAACTAGTATACAAAAATTGTATATTAGATAGTCGGTGTTATAAATTATCGTGTAGGTCTCTATATAACCCGAAAGTAGTAAAAAACTACCATTTCCAGTTTCAGAGTGAAGAAACGATAGCAGCAAGCAATTTTTAATATGGATTCTGTTTCACAACACTAGCTTCCATCTCTAAGTTTTTTACTCTATTGCAACTGGAGGTGATACATAGTTACTTCTACGTTTACACTATTGATTCTCATAGAACGACAAAGGTACTAGACAAAACAGTCTTTAGATTTCCTAGTCTTTATATTTCACTTTTTATCTCCAAGTAGTATACAAAAATTGTATATTAACTAGTCTGTGTTAAAAATTATCATGTAGATCTCTATATAACCCGAAAGTGGTAACAAACTACCATTTTCAGTTTCACAGTGAAAGAGCGATAGCAGCAACCAGGTTTTAATATGGATTCTGTTCCACAACACTATCTTCCATCTCTAAGTTTATTACTCTATTGCAACTGGAAGTGATACATAGTTACTTCTACATTTACACTATTGATTCTCATAGAACGACAAAGTTACTAGACGAAACAGTCTTTAGATTTCCTAGTCTTTATATTTCACTTTTTAACTCCAAGTAGTATACAAAAATTGTATATTAGCTAGTCGGTGTTATAAATTATCATTAGAACTCAATATAACCCGAAATTGGTGACAAACTACCATTTCCAGTTTCAGAGTGAAAAAACGAAATGAAATGAAATCTTTAAGTTTTACGTCCCACGGTTATGCCGGTTAGGCTAAAGGAGACGGTGATTATGAGAGATGAGTGAAATGGTGGAATGAAGAAAGTGGGAGGAAACGGGAGAACCCCGAGAAAACCCACGAGCACGGTGTTTATCCACCACAGAGTGAAAAAACGATAGCAGCAAGCAGTTTTAATATGGATTCTGTTCCACAACACTAGCTTCCATCTCTAAGATTATTACTCTATTGCAACTGGAAGTTTTACATATCTCCTTCTACGTTTACACTATTGATTCTCATAAAACGACAAAGGTACTAGACGAAACAGTCCTTTGATTTCCTAGTCTTTAGATTTCACTTCTTATCTCCAAGTAGTATACAAAAATTGTATATTAGCTAGTCGGTGTTATAAATTATCATGTAGATCTCTATATAAAACGAAAGTGGTATAAAACTACCATTTCCAGTTTCAGAGTGAAAGAGCGATAGCAGCAACCAGTTTTTAATATGGATTCTGTTTCACAACACTAGCTTCCATCTCTAAGTTTATCACTCTATTGCAACTGGAAGTGATACATAGTTGCTTCTACGTATACACTATTGATTCTCATAGAACGACAAAGGTACTAGACGAAACAATCTTTAGATTTCCTAGTCCTTATATTTCACTTTTTACCTTCAAGTAGTATACAAAAATTGTATATTAGCTAGTTGGTTTAATAATTATCATTTAGATCTCTATATAACCCGAAAGTGGTGAAAAACTACCATTTCCAGTTTCAGAGTGAAAGAGCGAAAGCAGCTACCAGTTTCTAATAAGGACTCTGTTCCACAAGACTAGCTTCATCTCTAAGTTTTTTACTCTATTGTAACTGAAAGCGATACATAGTTACTTCTACGTTTACACTATTGATTCTCATAGAACGACAAAGGTACTAGACAAAACAGTCTTTAGATTTCCTAGTCTTTAGATTTCATTTCTTAACTCCAAGTAGTATACAAAAATGGTATATTAGCTAGTCGGTGTTATAAATTATCATGTAGATCTCTATATAACCGGAAAGTGGTGACAAACTACTATGTCCAGTTTCAGAGTGAAGAAACGATAGCAGCAAGCAATTTTTAGTATGGATTCTGTTTCACAACACTAGCTTCCATCTCTAAGTTTATTACTCTATTGCAACTGGAAGTGATACATAGTTACTTCTACGTTTACACTATTGATTCTCATAGAACGACAAAGGTACTAGACAAAACAGTCTTTAGATTTCCTTGTCTTTAGATTTCACTTCTTAACTCCAACTAGTATACAAAAATTGTATATTAGATAGTCGGTGTTATAAATTATCGTGTAGGTCTCTATATAACCCGAAAGTAGTAAAAAACTACCATTTCCAGTTTCAGAGTGAAGAAACGATAGCAGCAAGCAATTTTTAATATGGATTCTGTTTCACAACACTAGCTTCCATCTCTAAGTTTTTTACTCTATTGCAACTGGAAGTGATACATAGTTACTTCTACGTTTACACTATTGATTCTCATAGAACGACAAAGGTACTAGACAAAACAGTCTTTAGATTTCCTTGTCTTTAGATTTCACTTCTTAACTCCAACTAGTATACAAAAATTGTATATTAGATAGTCGGTGTTATAAATTATCATGTAGGTCTCTATATAACCCGAAAGTGGTATAAAACTACCATTTCCAGATTCAGAGTGAAAGAGCGATAGCAGCAACCAGTTTTTAATATGGATTCTTTTTCAAAACACTATCTTCCATCTCTAAGTTTATCACTCTATTGAAACTGGAAGTGACACATAGTTGCTTCTACGTTTACACTATTGATTCTCATAGAACGACAAAGGTACTAGACGAAACAATCTTTAGATTTCCTAGTCCTTATATTTTACTTTTTAACTTCAAGTAGTATACAAGAATTGTATATTAGCTAGTCGGTGTAATAATTATCATTTAGATCTCTATATAACCCGAAAGTGGTAACAAACTACCATTTCCAGTTTCACTGTGAAAGTGCGATAGCAGCAACCAGGTTTTAATATGGATTCTGTTCCACGAAACTAGCTTCCATCTCTATGTTCAATACTCTATTGCAACTGGAAGTGATACATAGTTACTTCTTCGTTTACTTTATTGATTCTCATTGAAGGACAAAGGTGCTAGACGAAACAGTCTTTAGATTTCCTAGTCTTTATATTTCACTTTTTAACTCCAAGTAGTATACAAAAATTGTATATTAGCTAGTCGGTGTTACAAATTTTCATGTAGATCTCTATATAACCCGAAAGTGGTGAAAAACTACCATTTACAGTTTCAGAGTGAAGAAACGATAGGAGCAATCAGTTTTTAATATGGATTCTGTTCCACAACTGTAGCTTCCAACTCTAAGTTTATTACTCTATTGCAACTGGAAGTGATACATAGTTACTTCTACCTTTACACAATTGATTCTCATAGAACGACAAAGGTACTAGACGAAACAGTCTTTAGATTTCCTAGTCCTTATATTTCACTTTTTACCTTCAAGTAGTATACAAAAATTGTATATTAGCTCGTCGGTTTAATAATTATCATTTAGATCTCTATATAACCCGAAAGTGGTGAAAAACTACCATTTCCAGTTTCAGAGTGAAAGAGCGAAAGCAGCAACCAGTTTCTAATATGGACTCTGTTCCACAAGACTAGCTTCATCTCTAAGTTTATTACTCTATTGCAACTGAAAGCGATACATAGTTACTTCTACGTTTACACTATTGATTCTCATAGAACGACAAAGGTACTAGACAAAACAGTCTTTAGATTTCCTAGTCTTTAGATTTCATTTCTTAACTCCAAGTAGTATACAAAAATTGTATATTAGCTAGTCGGTGTTATAAATAATCATGTAGATCTCTATATAACCCGAAAGTGGTGACAAACTACTATGTCCAGTTTCAGAGTGAAGAAACGATAGCAGCAAGCAATTTTTAGTATGGATTCTGTTTCACAACACTAGCTTCCATCTCTAAGTTTATTACTCTATTGCAACTGGAAGTGATACATAGTTACTTCTACGTTTACACTATTGATTCTCATAGAACGACAAAGGTACTAGACAAAACAGTCTTTAGATTTCCTTGTCTTTAGATTTCACTTCTTAACTCCAACTAGTATACAAAAATTGTATATTAGATAGTCGGTGTTATAAATTATCATGTAGGTCTCTATATAACCCGAAAGTAGTAAAAAACTACCATTTCCAGTTTCAGAGTGAAGAAACGATAGCAGCAAGCAATTTTTAATATGGATTCTGTTTCACAACACTAGCTTCCATCTCTAAGTTTATTACTCTATTGCAACAGGAAGTTTTACATATCTCCTTCTACGTTTACACTATTGATTCTCATAGAACGACAAAGGTACTAGACGAAACAGTCTTTAGATTTCCTAGTCTTTAGAATTCTCTTTTTAGCTCCAAGTAGTATACAAAAATTGAATATTAGCTAGTCGGTGTTATAAATTATCCTGTAGAACTCTATATAACCCGAAAGTGGTGAAAACTACCATTTCCAGTTTCAGAGTGAAAAAACGATAGCAGCAAGCAGTTTTTAATATGGATTCTGTTTCACAACACTAGCTTCCATCTCTAAGTTTATTACTCTATTGCAACTGGAAGTGATACATAGTTACTTCTACGTTTACACTATTGATTCTCATAGAACGACAAAGGTACTAGACGAAACAGTCTTTAGATTTCCTAGTCTTTAGATTTCACTTCCTAACTCCAAGTAGTATACAAAAATTGTATATTAGCTAGTCAGTGTTATAAATTATCATGTAGATCTCTATATAACCCCAAAGTGGTAAAAAAACAACCATTTCCAGTTTCAGAGTGAAGAAACGATAGCAGAAATCAGTTTTTAATATGGATTCTGTTCCACAACAGTAGCTTCCATCTCTTAGTTTATCACTCTATTGCAACTGGAAGTGATACATAGTTGCTTCTACGTTTACACTATTGATCCTCATAGTACGACAAAGGTACAAGATGAAACAGTCTTTAGATTTCCTAGTCTGTATATTTCACTTTCTAACTCCATGTAGTATACAAAAATTGTATATTAGCTAGTCGATGATATAAATTATCATATAGATCTCTATATAACCCGAAAGTGGTGACAAACTACTATGTCCAGTTTCAGAGTGAGAGAGCGATAGCAGCAACCAGTTTTTAATATGGATTCTGTTTCACAACACTAGCTTCCATCTCTAAGTTTATCACTCTATTGCAACTGGAAGTGATACCTAGTTGCTTCTACGTATACACTATTGATTCTCATAGTACGACAAAGGTACTAGACGAAACAATCTTTAGATTTCCTAGTCCTTATATTTCACTTTTTACCTTCAAGTAGTATACAAAAATTGTATATTAGCTAGTCGGTATTATAAATTATCATGTAGATCTCTATATAACCCGAAAGTGGTATAAAACTACCATTTTCAGTTTCAGAGTAAAATAGCGATAGCAGCAACCAGTTTTTAATATGGATTCTGTTCCACAACACTAGCTTCCATCTCTAAGTTTATCACTCTATTGAAACTGGAAATGATACATAGTTACTTCTACGTTTACACTATTGATTCTCATAGAACGACAAAGGTACTAGACGAAACAATCTGTAGATTTCCTAGTCCTTATATTTCATTTTTTAAATTCAAGTAGTATACAAAAATTGTATATTAGCTAGTCGGTGTAATAATTATCATTCAGATCTCTATATAACCCGAAAATGGTGACAAACTACCATTTCCAGTTTCAGAGTGAAAGAGCGATAGCAGCAACCAGTTTTTAATATGGATTCTGTTCCACAACTTTAGCTTCCATCTCTAAGTTTATTACTCTATTGGAACTGGAAGTGACACATAGTTACTTCTACGTTTACACTATTGATTCTCATAGATCGACAAAGGTACTAGACGAAACAATCTGTAGATTTCCTAGTCCTTATATTTTACTTTTTAACTTCAAGTAGTATACAAAAATTGTATATGAGCTAGTCGGTGTAATAATTATCATTTAGATCTCTATATAACCCGAAAGTGGTGAAAAACTACCATTTCCAGTTTCAGAGTGAAAGAGCGATAGCAGCAACCAGTTTCTAATATGGATTCTGTTCCACAAGACTAGCTTCATCTCTAAGTTTATTACTCTATTGCAACTGAAAGCGATACATAGTTACTTCTACGTTTACACTATTGATTCTCATTGAACAACAAAGGTACTAGAAGAAACAGTCTTTAGATTTCCTAATCTTTAGATTTCACTTCTTAGCTCCAAGTAGTATACAAAAATTGTATAATAGCTAGTCAGTGTTATAAATTATCATGTAGATCTCTATATAACCCGAAAGTGGTGACAAACTACTATGTCCAGTTTCAGAGTGAAGAAACGATAGCAGCAAGCAATTTTTAGTATGGATTCTGTTTCACAACACTAGCTTCCATCTCTAAGTTTATTACTCTATTGCAACTGGAAGTGATACATAGTTACTTCTACGTTTACACTATTGATTCTCATAGAACGACAAAGGTACTAGACAAAACAGTCTTTAGATTTCCTTGTCTTTAGATTTCACTTCTTAACTCCAACTAGTATACAAAAATTGTATATTAGATAGTCGGTGTTATAAATTATCATGTAGGTCTCTATATAACCCGAAAGTAGTAAAAAACTACCATTTCCAGTTTCAGAGTGAAGAAACGATAGCAGCAAGCAATTTTTAATATGGATTCTGTTTCACAACACTAGCTTCCATCTCTAAGTTTATTACTCTATTGCAACAGGAAGTTTTAAATATCTCCTTCTACGTTTACACAATTGATTCTCATAGAAGGACAAAGGTACTAGACGAAACAGTCTTTAGATTTCCTAGTCTTTAGAATTCTCTTTTTAGCTCCAAGTAGTATACAAAAATTGAATATTAGCTAGTCGGTGTTATAAATTATCCTGTAGAACTCTATATAACCCGAAAGTGGTGACAAACTACCATTTCCAGTTTCAGAGTGAAAAAACGATAGCAGCAAGCAGTTTTTAATATAGATTCTGTTCCACAACACTAGCTTCCATCTCTAAGTTTATTACTCTATTGCAACTGGAAGTGATACATAGTTACTTCTACGTTTACACTATAGATTCTCATAGAACGAGAAAGGTACTAGACGAAACAGTCTTTAGATTTCCTAGTCTTTATATTTCACTTTTTAACTCCAAGTAGTATATACAAAATGTATATTAGCTAGTCGGTGTTATAAGTTATCCTGTAGAACTCTATATAACTCGAAAGTGGTGACAAACTACCATTTCCAGTTTCAGAGTGAAAAAACGATAGCACCAAGCAGTTTTTAATATCGATTCTGTTCCACAACACTAGCTTCCATCTCTAAATTTATTACTCTATTGCAACTGGAAGTTTTACATATCTCCTTCTACGTTTACACTATTGATTCTCATAGAACGACAAAGGTACTAGACGAAATAGTCTTTAGATTTCCTAGTCTTTAGATTTCACTTCTTACCTTCAAGTAGTATACAAAAATTGTATATTAGCTAGTCGGTGTTATAAATTATCATGTAGATTTCTATATAACCCGAAAGTGGTATAAAACTACCATTTCCAGTTTCAGAGTGAAAGAGCGATAGCAGCAACCAGTTTTTAATACGGATTCTGTTTCACAACACTAGCTTCCAACTCTAAGTTTATCACTCTATTGCAACTGGAAGTGATACATAGTTGCTTCTACGTTTACACTATTGATCCTCATAGTACGACAAAGGTACAAGATGAAACAGTCTTTAGATTTCCTAGTCTGTATATTTCACTTTCTAACTCCATGTAGTATACAAAAATTGTATATTAGCTAGTCGATGATATAAATTATCATATAGATCTCTATATAACCCGAAAGTGGTGACAAACTACTATGCCCAGTTTCAGAGTGAAGAAACGATTGCAGCAATCAGTTTTTAAGATGGATTCATTTTCACAACACTAGCTTCCATCTCTAAGTTTATTACTCTATTGTAACTGGAAGTGATACATAGTTACTTCTACGTTTACACTATTGATTCTCATAGAACGACAAAGGTACTAGACGAAACAGTCTTTAGATTTCCTAGTCTTGAGATTTCACTTCCTAACTCCAAGTAGTATACAAAAATTGTATATTAGCTAGTCAGTGTTATAAATTATCATGTAGATCTCTATATAACCCCAAAGTGGTAAAAAAACAACCATTTCCAGTTTCAGAGTGAAGAAACGATAGCAGAAATCAGTTTTTAATATGGATTCTGTTCCACAAAAGTAGCTTCCATCTCTAAGTTTATCACTCTGTTGCAACTGGAAGTGATACATAGTTGCTTCTACGTATACACTATTGATTCTCATAGAACGAGAAAGGTACTAGACGAAACAGTCTTTAGATATCCTAGTCTATAGATTTCACTTCCTAACTCCAAGTAGTATACAAAAATTATATATTAGCTAGTCAGTGTTATAAATTATCATGTAGATCTCTATATAACCCGAAAGTGGTATAAAACTGCCATTTCCAGTTTCAGAGTGAGAGAGCGATAGCAGCAACCAGTTTTTAATATGGATTCTGTTTCACAACACTAGCTTCCATCTCTAGGTTTATCACTTTATTGCAACTGGAAGTGATACCTAGTTGCTTCTACGTATACACTATTGATTCTCATAGTACGACAAAGGTACTAGACGAAACAATCTTTAGATTTCCTAGTCTTTATATTTCACTTTTTAACTTCAAGTAGTATACAAAAATTGTATATTAGCTAGTCGGTGTAATAATTATCATTCAGATCTCTATATAACCCGAAAGTGGTGACAAACTACCATTTCCAGTTTCAGAGTGAAAGAGCGATAGCAGCAACCAGTTTTTAATGTGGATTCTGTTCCACAACACTAGCTTCCATCTCTAAGTTTATTACTCTATTGGAACTGGAAGTGACACATAGTTACTTCTACGTTTACACTATTGATTCTCATAGATCGACAAAGGTACTAGACGAAACAATCTTTAGATTTCCTAGTCCTTATATTTTACTTTTTAACTTCAAGTAGTATACAAAAATTGTATATTAGCTAGTCGGTGTAATAATTATCATTTAGATCTCTATATAACCCGAAAGTGGTGAAAAACTACCATTTCCAGTTTCAGAGTGAAAGAGCGATAGCAGCAACCAGTTTTTAATATGGATTCTGTTCCACAAGACTAGCTTCATCTCTAAGCTTATTACTCTATTGCAACTGAAAGCGATACATTGTTACTTCTACGTTTACACCATTGATTCTCATAGAACGACAAAGGTACTAGAAGAAACAGTCTTTAGATTTCCTAGTCTTTAGATTTCACTTCTTAGCTCCAAGTAGTATACAAAAATTGTATAATAGCTAGTCAGTGTTATAAATTATCATGTAGATCTCTATATAACCCGAAAGTGGTAACAAACTACCATTTCCAGTTTCACTGTGAAAGAGCGATAGCAGCAACCAGGTTTTAATATGGATTCTGTTCCACGACACTAGCTTCCATCTCTATGTTCAATACTCTATTGCAACTGGAAGTGAAACATAGTTACTTCTACGTTTACTTTATTGTATCTCATAGAATGACAAAGGTGCTAGACGAAACAGTCTTTAGATTTCCTAGTCTTTATATTTCACTTTTTAACTCCAAGTAGTATACAAAAATTGTATATTAGCTAGTCGGTGTTACAAATTTTCATGTAGATTTCTATATAACCCGAAAGTGGTGAAAAACTACCATTTCCAGTTTCAGAGTGAAAGACAGATAGCAGCAACCAGTTTTTAATATGGATTCTGTTCCACAACACTAGCTTCCATCTCTAAGTTTATTACTCTATTGGAACTGGAAGTGACACATAGTTACTTCTACGTTTACACTATTGATTCTCATAGATCGACAAAGGTACTAGACGAAACAGTCTTTAGATTTCCTAGTCTTCATATTTCACTTTTTAACTCCTAGCAGTATACAAAAATTGTATATTAGCTGGTCGGTGTTATAAATTATCATATAGATCTCTATATAACCCGAAACTGGTGAATAACTACCATTTCCAGTTTCAGAGTGAAGAAACGATAGCAGCAAGCAGTTTTTAATATGGATTCTGTTTCACAACACTAGCTTCCATCTCTAAGTCTATTACTCTATTGCAACTGTAAGTGATACATAGTTACTTCTACCTTTACACTATTGATTCTCATATAACGACAAAGGTACTAGATGAAACAGTCTTTAGATTTCCTAGTCTGTATATTTCACTTTTTAACTCCATGTAGTATACAAAAGTTGTATATTAGCTAGCCGATGTTATAAATTATCATATAGTTCTCTATATAACCCGAAAGTGGTTGCAAACTACTATGTCCAGTTTCAGAGTGAAGAAACGATTGCAGCAATCAGTTTTTAATATGGATTCTGTTTCACAACACTATCTTCCATCTCTAAGTTTATTACTCTATTGCAACTGGAAGTGATACATAGTTACTTCTACGTTTACACTATTGATTCTCATAGAACGACAAAGGTACTAGACGAAACAGTCTTTAGATTTTTTAGTCTTTAGATTTCACTTCTTAACTTCAAGTAGTATACAAAAATTGTATATTAGATAGTCGGTGTTATAAATTATCATTTAGATCTCTATATAACCCTAAACTGGTGAAAAACTACCATTTCCAGTTTCAGAGTGAAGAAACGATAGCAGCAAGCAGTTTTTAATATGGATTCTGTTTCACAACACTAGCTTCCATCTCTAAGTGTATTACTCTATTGCAACTGTAAGTGATACATAGTTACTTCTACGTTTACACTATTGATTCTCATATAACTACAAAGGTACTAGATGAAACAGTCTTTAGATTTCGTAGTCTGTATATTTCACTTTTTAACTCCATGTAGTATACAAAAGTTGTATATTAGCTAGCCGATGTTATAAATTATCATATAGTTCTCTATATAACCCGAAAGTGGTTGCAAACTACTATGTCCAGTTTCAGAGTGAAGAAACGATTGCAGCAATCAGTTTTTAATATGGATTCTGTTTCACAACACTATCTTCCATCTCTAAGTGTATTACTCTATTGCATCTGGAAGTGATACATAGTTACTTCTACCTTTACACTATTGATTCTCATAGAACGACAAAGGTACTAGACGAAACAGTCTTTAGATTTCCTAGTCTTTAGATTTCACTTCTTAACTTCAAGTAGTATACAAAAATTGTATATTAGATAGTTGGTGTTATAAATTATCATTTAGATCTCTATATAACCCGAAACTGGTGAAAAACTACCATTTCCAGTTTCAGAGTGAAGAAACGATAGCAGGAAGCAGTTTTTAATATAGATTCTGTTTCACAACACTAGCTTCCATCTCTAAGTTTATTACTCTATTGCAACTGGAAGTGATACATAGTTACTTCTACCTTTACACTATTGATTCTCATAGAACGACAAAGGTACAAGACGAAACAGTCTTTAGATTTCCTAGTCTTTAGATTTCACTTTTTAACTTCAAGTAGTATACAAAAATTGTATATTAAATAGTCGGTGTTATAAATTATCATTTAGATCTCTATATAACCCGAAAGTGGTGAAAAACTACCATTTCCAGTTTCAGAGTGAAAGAGCGATAGCAGCAACCAGTTCCTAATATGGATTCTGTTCCACAAGACTAGCTTCATGTCTAAGTTTATTACTCTATTGCAACTGAAAGCGATACATAGTTACTTCTACGTTTACACTATTGATTCTCATAGAACGACAAAGGTACTAGACGAAACAGTCTTTTGATTTCCTAGTCTTTAGATTTCACTTCCTAACTCCAAGTAGTATAGAAAATTTGTATGTTAGCTAGTCGATGTTATAAATTATCATGTAGATCTCTATATAAAACGAAAGTGGTGAAAAACTACCATTTAAAGTTTCAGAGTGAAGTAACGATAGCAGCAAGCAATTTTTAATATGGATTCTGTTTCACAACACTAGCTTCCATCTCTATGTTTATTACTCTATTGCAAATGGAAGTGATACATAGTTACTTCTACGTTTACACTATTGATTCTCATAGAACGACAAAGGTACTAGACAAAACATTTTATAGATTTCCTAGTCTTTAGATTTCACTTCTTAACTTCAAGTAGTATACAAAAATTTTATATTAGATAGTCGGTGTTATAAATTATCGTGTAGGTCTCTATATAACCCGAAAGTGGTAAAAAAAACAACCATTTCCAGTTTCAGAGTGAAGAAACGATAGGAGCAATCAGTTTTTAATATGGATTCTGTTCCACAACTGTAGCTTCCAACTCTAAGTTTATTACTCTATTGCAACTGGAAGTGATACACAGTTACTTCTACCTTTACACAATTGATTCTCATAGAACGACAAAGGTACTAGACGAAAGAGTCTTTAGATTTCCTAGTCTTTATATTTCACTTTTTAACTCCAAGTAGTATACAAAAATTGTATATTAGCTAGTCGGTGTTATAAATTATCATTAGAACTCTATATAACCCGAAATTGGTGACAAACTATCATTTCCAGTTTCAGAGTGAAAAAACGAAATGAGATGAAATCTTTAAGTTTTACGTCCCACGGTTATGCCGGTTAGGCTAAAGGAGACGGTGATTGTGAGAGATGAGTGAAATGGTGGAATGAAGAAAGTGGGAGGAAACGGGAGAACCCCGAGAAAACCCACGAGCACGGTGTTTATCCACCACAGAGTGAAAAAACGATAGCAGCAAGCAGTTTTAATATGGATTCTGTTCCACAACTCTAGCTTCCCTCTCTAAGATTATTACTCTATTGCAACTGGAAGTTTTACATATCTCCTTCTACGTTTACACTATTGATTCTCATAGAACGACAAAGGTACTAGACGAAACAATCTTTAGATTTCCTAGTCCTTATATTTCACTTTTTACATTCAAGTAGTATACAAAAATTGTATATTAGCTAGTCGGTTTAATAATTATCATTTAGATCTCTATATAACCCGAAAGTGGTGAAAAACTACCATTTCCAGTTTCAGAGTGAAAGAGCGAAAGTAGCAACCAGTTTCTAATATGGACTCTGATCCACAAGACTAGCTTCATCTCTAAGTTTATTACTCTATTGCAACTGAAAGCGATACATAGTTACTTCTACGTTTACACTATTGATTCTCAAAGAACGACAAAGGTACTAGAAGAAACAGTCTTTAGATTTTTTAGTCTTTAGATTTCATTTCTTAACTCCAAGTAGTATACAAAAATTGTATATTAGCTAGTCGGTGTAATAATTATCATACAGATCTCTATATAACCCGAAAATGGTGACAAACTACCATTTCCAGTTTCAGAGTGAAAGAGCGATAGCAGCAACCAGTTTTTAATATGGATTCTGTTCCACAACTTTAGCTTCCATCTCTAAGTTTATTACTCTATTGGAACTGGAAGTGACACATAGTTACTTCTACGTTTACACTATTGATTCTCATAGATCGACAAAGGTACTAGACGAAACAATCTGTAGATTTCCTAGTCCTTATATTTTACTTTTTAACTTCAAGTAGTATACAAAAATTGTATATGAGCTAGTCGGTGTAATAATTATCATTTAGATCTCTATATAACCCGAAAGTGGTGAAAAACTACCATTTCCAGTTTCAGAGTGAAAGAGCGATAGCAGCAACCAGTTTCTAATATGGATTCTGTTCCACAAGACTAGCTTCATCTCTAAGTTTATTACTCTATTGCAACTGAAAGCGATACATAGTTACTTCTACGTTTACACTATTGATTCTCATTGAACAACAAAGGTACTAGAAGAAACAGTCTTTAGATTTCCTAATCTTTAGATTTCACTTCTTAGCTCCAAGTAGTATACAAAAATTGTATAATAGCTAGTCAGTGTTATAAATTATCATGTAGATCTCTATATAACCCGAAAGTGGTGACAAACTACTATGTCCAGTTTCAGAGTGAAGAAACGATAGCAGCAAGCAATTTTTAGTATGGATTCTGTTTCACAACACTAGCTTCCATCTCTAAGTTTATTACTCTATTGCAACTGGAAGTGATACATAGTTACTTCTACGTTTACACTATTGATTCTCATAGAACGACAAAGGTACTAGACAAAACAGTCTTTAGATTTCCTTGTCTTTAGATTTCACTTCTTAACTCCAACTAGTATACAAAAATTGTATATTAGATAGTCGGTGTTATAAATTATCATGTAGGTCTCTATATAACCCGAAAGTAGTAAAAAACTACCATTTCCAGTTTCAGAGTGAAGAAACGATAGCAGCAAGCAATTTTTAATATGGATTCTGTTTCACAACACTAGCTTCCATCTCTAAGTTTATTACTCTATTGCAACAGGAAGTTTTACATATCTCCTTCTACGTTTACACAATTGATTCTCATAGAAGGACAAAGGTACTAGACGAAACAGTCTTTAGATTTCCTAGTCTTTAGAATTCTCTTTTTAGCTCCAAGTAGTATACAAAAATTGAATATTAGCTAGTCGGTGTTATAAATTATCCTGTAGAACTCTATATAACCCGAAAGTGGTGACAAACTACCATTTCCAGTTTCAGAGTTAAAAAACGATAGCAGCAAGCAGTTTTTAATATAGATTCTGTTCCACAACACTAGCTTCCATCTCTAAGTTTATTACTCTATTGCAACTGGAAGTGATACATAGTTACTTCTACGTTTACACTATAGATTCTCATAGAACGAGAAAGGTACTAGACGAAACAGTCTTTAGATTTCCTAGTCTTTATATTTCACTTTTTAACTCCAAGTAGTATATACAAATTGTATATTAGCTAGTCGGTGTTATAAGTTATCCTGTAGAACTCTATATAACTCGAAAGTGGTGACAAACTACCATTTCCAGTTTCAGAGTGAAAAAACGATAGCAGCAAGCAGTTTTTAATATCGATTCTGTTCCACAACACTAGCTTCCATCTCTAAATTTATTACTCTATTGCAACTGGAAGTTTTACATATCTCCTTCTACGTTTACACTATTGATTCTCATAGAACGACAAAGGTACTAGACGAAATAGTCTTTAGATTTCCTAGTCTTTAGATTTCACTTCTTACCTTCAAGTAGTATACAAAAATTGTATATTAGCTAGTCGGTGTTATAAATTATCATGTAGATTTCTATATAACCCGAAAGTGGTATAAAACTACCATTTCCAGTTTCAGAGTGAAAGAGCGATAGCAGCAACCAGTTTTTAATACGGATTCTGTTTCACAACACTAGCTTCCAACTCTAAGTTTATCACTCTATTGCAACTGGAAGTGATACATAGTTGCTTCTACGTTTACACTATTGATCCTCATAGTACGACAAAGGTACAAGATGAAACAGTCTTTAGATTTCCTAGTCTGTATATTTCACTTTCTAACTCCATGTAGTATACAAAAATTGTATATTAGCTAGTCGATGATATAAATTATCATATAGATCTCTATATAACCCGAAAGTGGTGACAAACTACTATGCCCAGTTTCAGAGTGAAGAAACGATTGCAGCAATCAGTTTTTAAGATGGATTCATTTTCACAACACTAGCTTCCATCTCTAAGTTTATTACTCTATTGTAACTGGAAGTGATACATAGTTACTTCTACGTTTACACTATTGATTCTCATAGAACGACAAAGGTACTAGACGAAACAGTCTTTAGATTTCCTAGTCTTGAGATTTCACTTCCTAACTCCAAGTAGTATACAAAAATTGTATATTAGCTAGTCAGTGTTATAAATTATCATGTAGATCTCTATATAACCCCAAAGTGGTAAAAAAACAACCATTTCCAGTTTCAGAGTGAAGAAACGATAGCAGAAATCAGTTTTTAATATGGATTCTGTTCCACAAAAGTAGCTTCCATCTCTAAGTTTATCACTCTGTTGCAACTGGAAGTGATACATAGTTGCTTCTACGTATACACTATTGATTCTCATAGAACGAGAAAGGTACTAGACGAAACAGTCTTTAGATATCCTAGTCTATAGATTTCACTTCCTAACTCCAAGTAGTATACAAAAATTATATATTAGCTAGTCAGTGTTATAAATTATCATGTAGATCTCTATATAACCCGAAAGTGGTATAAAACTACCATTTCCAGTTTCAGAGTGAGAGAGCGATAGCAGCAACCAGTTTTTAATATGGATTCTGTTTCACAACACTAGCTTCCATCTCTAGGTTTATCACTTTATTGCAACTGGAAGTGATACCTAGTTGCTTCTACGTATACACTATTGATTCTCATAGTACGACAAAGGTACTAGACGAAACAATCTTTAGATTTCCTAGTCTTTATATTTCACTTTTTAACTTCAAGTAGTATACAAAAATTGTATATTAGCTAGTCGGTGTAATAATTATCATTCAGATCTCTATATAACCCGAAAGTGGTGACAAACTACCATTTCCAGTTTCAGAGTGAAAGAGCGATAGCAGCAACCAGTTTTTAATATGGATTCTGTTCCACAACACTAGCTTCCATCTCTAAGTTTATTACTCTATTGGAACTGGAAGTGACACATAGTTACTTCTACGTTTACACTATTGATTCTCATAGATCGACAAAGGTACTAGACGAAACAATCTTTAGATTTCCTAGTCCTTATATTTTACTTTTTAACTTCAAGTAGTATACAAAAATTGTATATTAGCTAGTCGGTGTAATAATTATCATTTAGATCTCTATATAACCCGAAAGTGGTGAAAAACTACCCTTTTCCAGTTTCAGAGTGAAAGAGCGATAGCAGCAACCAGTTTTTAATATGGATTCTGTTCCACAAGACTAGCTTCATCTCTAAGCTTATTACTCTATTGCAACTGAAAGCGATACATAGTTACTTCTACGTTTACACCATTGATTCTCATAGAACGACAAAGGTACTAGAAGAAACAGTCTTTAGATTTCCTAGTCTTTAGATTTCACTTCATAGCTCCAAGTAGTATACAAAAATTGTATAATAGCTAGTCAGTGTTATAAATTATCATGTAGAGCTCTATATAACCCGAAAGTGGTAACAAACTACCATTTCCAGTTTCACTGTGAAAGAGCGATAGCAGCAACCAGGTTTTAATATGGATTCTGTTCCACGACACTAGCTTCCATCTCTATGTTCAATACTCTATTGCAACTGGAAGTGATACATAGTTACTTCTACGTTTACTTTATTGTATCTCATAGAATGACAAAGGTGCTAGACGAAACAGTATTTAGATTTCCTAGTCTTTATATTTCACTTTTTAACTCCAAGTAGTATACAAAAATTGTATATTAGCTAGTCGGTGTTACAAATTTTCATGTAGATTTCTATATAACCCGAAAGTGGTGAAAAACTACCATTTCCAGTTTCAGAGTGAAAGACAGATAGCAGCAACCAGTTTTTAATATGGATTCTGTTCCACAACACTAGCTTCCATCTCTAAGTTTATTACTCTATTGGAACTGGAAGTGACACATAGTTACTTCTACGTTTACACTATTGATTCTCATAGATCGACAAAGGTACTAGACGAAACAGTCTTTAGATTTCCTAGTCTTCATATTTCACTTTTTAACTCCTAGCAGTATACAAAAATTGTATATTAGCTGGTCGGTGTTATAAATTATCATATAGATCTCTATATAACCCGAAACTGGTGAAAAACTACCATTTCCAGTTTCAGAGTGAAGAAACGATAGCAGCAAGCAGTTTTTAATATGGATTCTGTTTCACAACACTAGCTTCCATCTCTAAGTTTATTACTCTATTGCAACTGGAAGTGATACATAGTTACTTCTACCTTTACACTATTGATTCTCATATAACGACAAAGGTACTAGATGAAACAGTCTTTAGATTTCCTAGTCTGTATATTTCACTTTTTAACTCCATGTAGTATACAAAAGTTGTATATTAGCTAGCCGATGTTATAAATTATCATATAGTTCTCTATATAACCCGAAAGTGGTTGCAAACTACTATGTCCAGTTTCAGAGTGAAGAAACGATTGCAGCAATCAGTTTTTAATATGGATTCTGTTTCACAACACTATCTTCCATCTCTAAGTTTATTACTCTATTGCATCTGGAAGTGATACATAGTTACTTCTACCTTTACACTATTGATTCTCATAGAACGACAAAGGTACTAGACGAAACAGTCTTTAGATTTCCTAGTCTTTAGATTTCACTTCTTAACTTCAAGTAGTATACAAAAATTGTATATTAGATAGTTGGTGATATAAATTATCATTTAGATCTCTATATAACCCGAAACTGGTGAAAAACTACCATTTCCAGTTTCAGAGTGAAGAAACGATAGCAGCAAGCAGTTTTTAATATGGATTCTGTTTCACAACACTAGCTTCCATCTCTAAGTTTATTACTCTATTGCAACTGGAAGTGATACATAGTTACTTCTACCTTTACACTATTGATTCTCATAGAACGACAAAGGTACAAGACGAAACAGTCTTTAGATTTCCTAGTCTTTAGATTTCACTTCTTAACTTCAAGTAGTATACAAAAATTGTATATTAAATAGTCGGTGTTATAAATTATCATTTAGATCTCTATATAACCCGAAAGTGGTGAAAAACTACCATTTCCAGTTTCAGAGTGAAAGAGCGATAGCAGCAACCAGTTCCTAATATGGATTCTGTTCCACAAGACTAGCTTCATCTCTAAGTTTATTACTCTATTGCAACTGAAAGCGATACATAGTTACTTCTACGTTTACACTATTGATTCTCATAGAACGACAAAGGTACTAGACGAAACAGTCTTTTGATTTCCTAGTCTTTAGATTTCACTTCCTAACTCCAAGTAGTATAGAAAATTTGTATGTTAGCTAGTCGATGTTATAAATTATCATGTAGATCTCTATATAAAACGAAAGTGGTGAAAAACTACCATTTAAAGTTTCAGAGTGAAGTAACGATAGCAGCAAGCAATTTTTAATATGGATTCTGTTTCACAACACTAGCTTCCATCTCTATGTTTATTACTCTATTGCAAATGGAAGTGATACATAGTTACTTCTACGTTTACACTATTGATTCTCATAGAACGACAAAGGTACTAGACAAAACATTTTATAGATTTCCTAGTCTTTAGATTTCACTTCTTAACTTCAAGTAGTATACAAAAATTTTATATTAGATAGTCGGTGTTATAAATTATCGTGTAGGTCTCTATATAACCCGAAAGTGGTAAAAAAAACAACCATTTCCAGTTTCAGAGTGAAGAAACGATAGGAGCAATCAGTTTTTAATATGGATTCTGTTCCACAACTGTAGCTTCCAACTCTAAGTTTATTACTCTATTGCAACTGGAAGTGATACACAGTTACTTCTACCTTTACACAATTGATTCTCATAGAACGACAAAGGTACTAGACGAAACAGTCTTTAGATTTCCTAGTCTTTATATTTCACTTTTTAACTCCAAGTAGTATACAAAAATTGTATATTAGCTAGTCGGTGTTATAAATTATCATTAGAACTCTATATAACCCGAAATTGGTGACAAACTATCATTTCCAGTTTCAGAGTGAAAAAACGAAATGAGATGAAATCTTTAAGTTTTACGTCCCACGGTTATGCCGGTTAGGCTAAAGGAGACGGTGATTGTGAGAGATGAGTGAAATGGTGGAATGAAGAAAGTGGGAGGAAACGGGAGAACCCCGAGAAAACCCACGAGCACGGTGTTTATCCACCACAGAGTGAAAAAACGATAGCAGCAAGCAGTTTTAATATGGATTCTGTTCCACAACTCTAGCTTCCATCTCTAAGATTATTACTCTATTGCAACTGGAAGTTTTACATATCTCCTTCTACGTTTACACTATTGATTCTCATAGAACGACAAAGGTACTAGACGAAACAATCTTTAGATTTCCTAGTCCTTATATTTCACTTTTTACATTCAAGTAGTATACAAAAATTGTATATTAGCTAGTCGGTTTAATAATTATCATTTAGATCTCTATATAACCCGAAAGTGGTGAAAAACTACCATTTCCAGTTTCAGAGTGAAAGAGCGAAAGCAGCAACCAGTTTCTAATATGGACTCTGATCCACAAGACTAGCTTCATCTCTAAGTTTATTACTCTATTGCAACTGAAAGCGATACATAGTTACTTCTACGTTTACACTATTGATTCTCAAAGAACGACAAAGGTACTAGAAGAAACAGTCTTTAGATTTCCTAGTCTTTAGATTTCATTTCTTAACTCCAACTAGTATACAAAAATTGTATATTAGATAGTCGGTGTTATAAATTATCATATAGGTCTCTATATAACCCGAAAGTAGTAAAAAACTACCATTTCCAGTTTCAGAGCGAAGAAACGATAGCAGCAATCAGTTTTTAATATGGATTCAGTTCCACAACAGTAGCTTCCATCTCTAAGTTTATTACTCTATTGCAATTGGAAGTGATACATAGTTACTTCTACTTTTACACAATTGATTTTCATAGAACGACAAAGGTACTAGACGAAACAGTCCTTTGATTTCCTAGTCTTTAGATTTCACTTCTTATCTCCAAGTAGTATACAAAAATTGTATATTAGCTAGTCGGTGTTATAAATTATTATGCAGATCTCTATATAAAACGAAAGTGGTATAAAACTACCATTTCCAGTTTCAGAGTGAAGAAACGATAGCAGCAATCAGTTTTTAATATGGATTCAGTTCCACAACACTAGCTTCCATCTCTAAGTTTATCACTCTATTGCAACTGGAAGTGATACATAGTTGCTTCTACGTATACACAATTGATTTTCATAGAACGACAAAGGTACTAGAAGAAACAGTCTTTAGATTTCCTAGTCTTTAGATTTCCTTTCTTAACTCCAAGTAGTATACAAAAATTGTATATTAGCTAGTCGGTGTTATAAATTATCATGTAGATCTCTATATAACCCGAAAGTGGTGACAAACTACTATGTCCAGTTTCAGAGTGAAGAAACGATAGCAGCAAACAATTTTTAATATGGATTCTGTTTCACAACACTAGCTTCCATCTCTAAGTTTATTACTCTATTGCAACTGGAAGTGATACATAGTTACTTCTACATTTACACTATTGATTCTCATAGAACGACAAAGGTACTAGACGAAACAGTCTTTAGATTTCCTAGTCTTTATATTTCACTTTTTAACTCCAAGTAGTATACAAAAATTGTATATTAGCTAGTCGGTGTTACAAATTTTCATGTAGATTTCTATATAACCCGAAAGTGGTGAAAAACTACCATTTCCAGTTTCAGAGTGAAAGACAGATAGCAGCAACCAGTTTTTAATATGGATTCTGTTCCACAACACTAGCTTCCATCTCTAAGTTTATTACTCTATTGGAACTGGAAGTGACACATAGTTACTTCTACGTTTACACTATTGATTCTCATAGATCGACAAAGGTACTAGACGAAACAGTCTTTAGATTTCCTAGTCTTCATATTTCACTTTTTAACTCCTAGCAGTATACAAAAATTGTATATTAGCTGGTCGGTGTTATAAATTATCATATAGATCTCTATATAACCCGAAACTGGTGAAAAACTACCATTTCCAGTTTCAGAGTGAAGAAACGATAGCAGCAAGCAGTTTTTAATATGGATTCTGTTTCACAACACTAGCTTCCATCTCTAAGTTTATTACTCTATTGCAACTGGAAGTGATACATAGTTACTTCTACCTTTACACTATTGATTCTCATATAACGACAAAGGTACTAGATGAAACAGTCTTTAGATTTCCTAGTCTGTATATTTCACTTTTTAACTCCATGTAGTATACAAAAGTTGTATATTAGCTAGCCGATGTTATAAATTATCATATAGTTCTCTATATAACCCGAAAGTGGTTGCAAACTACTATGTCCAGTTTCAGAGTGAAGAAACGATTGCAGCAATCAGTTTTTAATATGGATTCTGTTTCACAACACTATCTTCCATCTCTAAGTTTATTACTCTATTGCAACTGGAAGTGATACATAGTTACTTCTACGTTTACACTATTGATTCTCATAGAACGACAAAGGTACTAGACGAAACAGTCTTTAGATTTTTTAGTCTTTAGATTTCACTTCTTAACTTCAAGTAGTATACAAAAATTGTATATTAGATAGTCGGTGTTATAAATTATCATTTAGATCTCTATATAACCCGAAACTGGTGAAAAACTACCATTTCCAGTTTCAGAGTGAAGAAACGATAGCAGCAAGCAGTTTTTAATATGGATTCTGTTTCACAACACTAGCTTCCATCTCTAAGTGTATTACTCTATTGCAACTGTAAGTGATACATAGTTACTTCTACGTTTACACTATTGATTCTCATATAACTACAAAGGTACTAGATGAAACAGTCTTTAGATTTCCTAGTCTGTATATTTCACTTTTTAACTCCATGTAGTATACAAAAGTTGTATATTAGCTAGCCGATGTTATAAATTATCATATAGTTCTCTATATAACCCGAAAGTGGTTGCAAACTACTATGTCCAGTTTCAGAGTGAAGAAACGATTGCAGCAATCAGTTTTTAATATGGATTCTGTTTCACAACACTATCTTCCATCTCTAAGTTTATTACTCTATTGCATCTGGAAGTGATACATAGTTACTTCTACCTTTACACTATTGATTCTCATAGAACGACAAAGGTACTAGACGAAACAGTCTTTAGATTTCCTAGTCTTTAGATTTCACTTCTTAACTTCAAGTAGTATACAAAAATTGTATATTAGATAGTTGGTGTTATAAATTATCATTTAGATCTCTATATAACCCGAAACTGGTGAAAAACTACCATTTCCAGTTTCAGAGTGAAGAAACGATAGCAGCAAGCAGTTTTTAATATGGATTCTGTTTCACAACACTAGCTTCCATCTCTAAGTTTATTACTCTATTGCAACTGGAAGTGATACATAGTTACTTCTACCTTTACACTATTGATTCTCATAGAACGACAAAGGTACAAGACGAAACAGTCTTTAGATTTCCTAGTCTTTAGATTTCACTTCTTAACTTCAAGTAGTATACAAAAATTGTATATTAAATAGTCGGTGTTATAAGTTATCATTTAGATCTCTATATAACCCGAAAGTGGTGAAAAACTACCATTTCCAGTTTCAGAGTGAAAGAGCGATAGCAGCAACCAGTTCCTAATATGGATTCTGTTCCACAAGACTAGCTTCATCTCTAAGTTTATTACTCTATTGCAACTGAAAGCGATACATAGTTACTTCTACGTTTACACTATTGATTCTCATAGAACGACAAAGGTACTAGACGAAACAGTCTTTTGATTTCCTAGTCTTTAGATTTCACTTCCTAACTCCAAGTAGTATAGAAAATTTGTATGTTAGCTAGTCGATGTTATAAATTATCATGTAGATCTCTATATAAAACGAAAGTGGTGAAAAACTACCATTTAAAGTTTCAGAGTGAAGTAACGATAGCAGCAAGCAATTTTTAATATGGATTCTGTTTCACAACACTAGCTTCCATCTCTATGTTTATTACTCTATTGCAAATGGAAGTGATACATAGTTACTTCTACGTTTACACTATTGATTCTCATAGAACGACAAAGGTACTAGACAAAACATTTTATAGATTTCCTAGTCTTTAGATTTCACTTCTTAACTTCAAGTAGTATACAAAAATTTTATATTAGATAGTCGGTGTTATAAATTATCGTGTAGGTCTCTATATAACCCGAAAGTGGTAAAAAAAACAACCATTTCCAGTTTCAGAGTGAAGAAACGATAGTAGCAATCAGTTTTTAATATGGATTCTGTTCCACAACTGTAGCTTCCAACTCTAAGTTTATTACTCTATTGCAACTGGAAGTGATACACAGTTACTTCTACCTTTACACAATTGATTCTCATAGAACGACAAAGGTACTAGACGAAACAGTCTTTAGATTTCCTAGTCTTTATATTTCACTTTTTAACTCCAAGTAGTATACAAAAATTGTATATTAGCGAGTCGGTGTTATAAATTATCATTAGAACTCTATATAACCCGAAATTGGTGACAAACTATCATTTCCAGTTTCAGAGTGAAAAAACGAAATGAGATGAAATCTTTAAGTTTTACGTCCCACGGTTATGCCGGTTAGGCTAAAGGAGACGGTGATTATGAGAGATGAGTGAAATGGTGGAATGAAGAAAGTGGGAGGAAACGGGAGAACCCCGAGAAAACCCACGAGCACGGTGTTTATCCACCACAGAGTGAAAAAACGATAGCAGCAAGCAGTTTTAATATGGATTCTGTTCCACAACTCTAGCTTCCATCTCTAAGATTATTACTCTATTGCAACTGGAAGTTTTACATATCTCCTTCTACGTTTACACTATTGATTCTCATAGAACGACAAAGGTACTAGACGAAACAATCTTTAGATTTCCTAGTCCTTATATTTCACTTTTTACCTTCAAGTAGTATACAAAAATTGTATATTAGCTAGTCGGTTTAATAATTATCATTTAGATCTCTATATAACCCGAAAGTGGTGAAAAACTACCATTTCCAGTTTCAGAGTGAAAGAGCGAAAGCAGCAACCAGTTTCTAATATGGACTCTGATCCACAAGACTAGCTTCATCTCTAAGTTTATTACTCTATTGCAACTGAAAGCGATACATAGTTACTTCTACGTTTACACTATTGATTCTCAAAGAACGACAAAGGTACTAGAAGAAACAGTCTTTAGATTTCCTAGTCTTTAGATTTCATTTCTTAACTCCAAGTAGTATACAAAAATTGTATATTAGCTAGTCGGTGTTATAAATTATCATGTAGTTCTCTATATAACCCGAAAGTGGTGACAAACTACTATGTCCAGTTTCAGAGTGAAGAAACGATAGCAGCAAGCAATTTTTAATATGGATTCTGTTTCACAACACTAGCTTCCATCTCTAAGTTTATTACTCTATTGCAACTGGAAGTGATACATAGTTACTTCTACGTTTACACTATTGATTCTCATAGAACGACAAAGGTACTAGACAAAACAGTCTTTAGATTTCCTTGTCTTTAGATTTCACTTCTTAACTCCAACTAGTATACAAAAATTGTATATTAGATAGTCGGTGTTATAAATTATCATATAGGTCTCTATATAACCCGAAAGTAGTAAAAAACTACCATTTCCAGTTTCAGAGCGAAGAAACGATAGCAGCAATCAGTTTTTAATATGGATTCAGTTCCACAACAGTAGCTTCCATCTCTAAGTTTATTACTCTATTGCAATTGGAAGTGATACATAGTTACTTCTACTTTTACACAATTGATTTTCATAGAACGACAAAGGTACTAGACGAAACAGTCCTTTGATTTCCTAGTCTTTAGATTTCACTTCTTATCTCCAAGTAGTATACAAAAATTGTATATTAGCTAGTCGGTGTTATAAATTATTATGCAGATCTCTATATAAAACGAAAGTGGTATAAAACTACCATTTCCAGTTTCAGAGTGAAGAAACGATAGCAGCAATCAGTTTTTAATATGGATTCAGTTCCACAACACTAGCTTCCATCTCTAAGTTTATCACTCTATTGCAACTGGAAGTGATACATAGTTGCTTCTACGTATACACAATTGATTTTCATAGAACGACAAAGGTACTAGAAGAAACAGTCTTTAGATTTCCTAGTCTTTAGATTTCATTTCTTAACTCCAAGTAGTATACAAAAATTGTATATTAGCTAGTCGGTGTTATAAATTATCATGTAGATCTCTATATAACCCGAAAGTGGTGACAAACTACTATGTCCAGTTTCAGAGTGAAGAAACGATAGCAGCAAACAATTTTTAATATGGATTCTGTTTCACAACACTAGCTTCCATCTCTAAGTTTATTACTCTATTGCAACTGGAAGTGATACATAGTTACTTCTACATTGACACTATTGATTCTCATAGAACGACAAAGGTACTAGACGAAAAAGTCTTTAGATTTCCTAGTCTTTATATTTCACTTTTTAACTCCAAGTAGTATACAAAAATTGTATATTAGCTAGTCGGTGTTATAAATTATCATTAGAACTCTATATAACCCGAAATTGGTGACAAACTATCATTTCCAGTTTCAGAGTGAAAAAACGAAATGAGATGAAATTTTTAAATTTTACGTCCCACGGTTATGCCGGTTAGGCTAAAGGAGACGGTGATTATGAGAGATGAGTGAAATGGTGGAATGAAGAAAGTGGGAGGAAACGGGAGAACCCCGAGAAAACCCACGAGCACGGTGTTTATCCACCACAGAGTGAAAAAACGATAGCAGCAAGCAGTTTTAATATGGATTCTGTTCCACAACTCTAGCTTCCATCTCTAAGATTATCACTCTATTGCAACTGGAAGTTTTACATATCTCCTTCTACGTTTACACTATTGATTCTCATAGAACGACAAAGGTACTAGACGAAACAATCTTTAGATTTCCTAGTCCTTATATTTCACTTTTTACCTTCAAGTAGTATACAAAAATTGTATATTAGCTAGTCAGTTTAATAATTATCATTTAGATCTCTATATAACCCGAAAGTGGTGAAAAACTACCATTTCCAGTTTCAGAGTGAAAGAGCGAAAGCAGCAACCAGTTTCTAATATGGACTCTGTTCCACAAGACTAGCTTCATCTCTAAGTTTATTACTCTATTGCAACTGAAAGCGATACATAGTTACTTCTACGTTTACACTGTTGATTCTCAAAGAACGACAAAGGTACTAGAAGAAACAGTCTTTAGATTTCCTAGTCTTTAAATTTCATTTCTTAACTCCAAGTAGTATACAAAAATTGTATATTAGCTAGTCGGTGTTATAAATTATCATGTAGATCTCTATATAACCCGAAAGTGGTTTAAAACTACTATGTCCAGTTTCAGAGTGAAGAAACGATAGCAGCAAGCAATTTTTAATATGGATTCTGTTTCACAACACTAGCTTCCATCTCTAAGTTTATTACTCTATTGCAATTGGAAGTGATACATAGTTACTTCTACTTTTACTCAATTGATTTTCATAGAACAACAAAGGTACTAGACGAAACAGTCCTTTGATTTCCTAGTCTTTAGATTTCACTTCTTATCTCCAAGTAGTATACAAAAATTGTATATTAGCTAGTCGGTGTTATAAATTATTATGCAGATCTCTATATAAAACGAAAGTGGTATAAAACTACCATTTCCAGTTTCAGAGTGAAGAAACGATAGCAGCAATCAGTTTTTAATATGGATTCAGTTCCACAACACTAGCTTCCATCTCTAAGTTTATCACTCTATTGCAACTGGAAGTGATACATAGTTGCTTCTACGTATACACAATTGATTTTCATAGAACGACAAAGGTACTAGAAGAAACAGTCTTTAGATTTCCTAGTCTTTAGATTTCATTTCTTAACTCCAAGTAGTATACAAAAATTGTATATTAGCTAGTCGGTGTTATAAATTATCATGTAGATCTCTATATAACCCGAAAGTGGTGACAAATTACTATGTCCAGTTTCAGAGTGAAGAAACGATAGCAGCAAGCAATTTTTAATATGGATTCTGTTTCACAACACTAGCTTCCATCTCTAAGTTTATTACTCTATTGCAACTGGAAGTGATACATAGTTACTTCTACGTTTACACTATTGATTCTCATAGAACGACAAAGGTACTAGACAAAACAGTCTTTAGATTTCCTAGTCTTTAGAATTCTCTTTTTAGCTCCAAGTAGTATACAAAAATTGAATATTAGCTAGTCGGTGTTATAAATTATCCTGTAGAACTCTATATAACCCGAAAGTGGTGACAAACTACCATTTCCAGTTTCAGAGTGAAAAAACGATAGCAGCAAGCAGTTTTTAATATAGATTCTGTTCCACAACACTAGCTTCCATCTCTAAGTATATTACTCTATTGCAACTCGAAGTTTTACATATCTCCTTCTACGTTTACACTATTGATTCTCATAGAACGACAAAGGTACTAGAGGAAACAGTCTTTAGATATCCTAGTCTATAGATTTCACTTCCTAACTCCAAGTAGTATACAAAAATTGTATATTAGCTAGTCAGTGTTATAAATTATCATGTAGATCTCTATATAACCCGAAAGTGGTATAAAACTACCATTTCCAGTTTCAGAGTGACAGAGCGATAGCAGCAACCAGTTTTTAATATGGATTCTGTTTCACAACACTAGCTTCCATCTCTAAGTTTATCACTCTATTGCAACTGGAAGTGATACATAGTTGCTTCTACGTATAAACTATTGATTCTCATAGTACGACAAAGGTACTAGACGAAACAATCTTTAGATTTCCTAGTCCTTATATTTCACTTTTTACCTTCACGTAGTATTCAAAAATTGTATATTAGCTAGTCGGTGTTATAAATTATCATGTAGATCTCTATATAACCCGAAAGTGGTATAAAACTACCATTTCCAGTTTCAGAGTAAAATAGCGATAGCAGCAACCAGTTTTTAATATGGATTCTGTTCCACAACACTTGCTTCCATCTCTAAGTTTATCACTCTATTGAAACTGGAAGTGATACATAGTTGCTTCTACGTTTACACTATTGATTCTCATAGAACGACAAAGGTACTAGACGAAACAATCTGTAGATTTCCTAGTCCTTATATTTCACTTTTTAACTTCAAGTAGTATACAAAAATTGTATATTAGCTAGTCGGTGTAATAATTATCATTCAGATCTCTATATAACCCGAAAGTGGTGACAAACTACCATTTCCAGTTTCAGAGTGAAAGAGCGATAGCAGCAAGCAGTTTTTAATATGGATTCAGTTCCACAACACTAGCTTCCATCTCTAAGTTTATTACTCTATTGGAACTGGAAGTGACACATAGTTACTTCTACGTTTGCACTATTGATTCTCATAGATCGACAAAGGTACTAGACGAAACAATCTTTAGATTTCCTAGTCCTTATATTTTACTTTTTAACTTCAAGTAGTATACAAAAATTGTATACTAGCTAGTCGGTGTAATAATTATCATATAGATCTCTATATAACCCGAAAGTGGTGAAAAACTACCATTTCCAGTTTCAGAGTGAAAGAGCGATAGCAGCAACCAGTTTCTAATATGGATTCTGTTCCACAAGACTAGCTTCATCTCTAAGTTTATTACTCTATTGCAACTGGAAGTGACACATAGTTACTTCTACGTTTGCACTATTGATTCTCATAGATCGACAAAGGTACTAGACGAAACAATCTTTAGATTTCCTAGTCCTTATATTTTACCTTTTAACTTCAAGTAGTATACAAAAATTGTATATTAGCTAGTCGGTGTAATAATTATCATTTAGATCTCTATATAAACCGAAAGTGGTGAAAAACTACCATTTCCAGTTTCAGAGTGAAAGAGCGATAGCAGCAACCAGTTTTTAATATGGATTCAGTTCCACAACACTAGCTTCCATCTCTAAGTTTATTACTCTATTGGAACTGGAAGTGACACATAGTTACTTCTACGTTTACACTATTGATTCTCATAGAACGACAAAGGTACTAGAAGAAACAGTCTTTAGATTTCCTAGTCCTTAGATTTCACTTCTTAGCTCCAAGTAGTATACAAAAATTGTATAATAGCTAGTCAGTGTTATAAATTATCATGTACATCTCTATATAACCCGAAAGTGGTGAAAAACTACCATTTCCAGTTTCAGAGTGAAAGAGAGATAGCAGGAACCAGTTTTTAATATGGATTCTGTTCCAGAACACTAGCTTCCATCTCTAAGTTTATTACTCTATTGGAACTGGAAGTGACACATAGTTACTTCTACGTTTACACTATTGATTCTCATAGATCGACAAAGGTATTAGACGAAACAGTCTTTAGATTTCCTAGTCTTTATATTTCACTTTTTAACTCCAAGCAGTATACAAAAATTGTATATTAGCTGGTCGGTGTTATAAATTATCATATAGATCTCTATATAACCCGAAACTGGTGAAAAACTACCATTTCCAGTTTCAGAGTGAGAAAACGATAGCAGCAAACAATTTTTAATATGGATTCTGTTTCACAACACTAGCTTCCATCTCTAAGTGTATTACTCTATTGCAACTGTAAGTGATACATAGTTACTTCTACGTTTACACTATTGATTCTCATATAACGACAAAGGTACTAGATGAAACAGTCTTTAGATCTCCTAGTCTGTATATTTCACTTTTTAACTCCATGTAGTATACAAAAGTTGTATATTAGCTAGCCGATGTTATAAATTATCATATAGATCTCTATATAACCCGAAAGTGGTTGCAAACTACTATGTCCAGTTTCAGAGTGAAGAAACGATTGCAGCAATCAGTTTTTAATATGGATTCTGTTTCACAACACTATCTTCCATCTCTAAGTTTATTACTCTATTGCAAATGGAAGTGATACATAGTTACTTCTACCTTTACACTATTGATTCTCATAGAACGACAAAGGTACTAGACGAAACAGTCTTTAGATTTCCTAGTCTTTAGATTTCACTTCTTAACTTCAAGTAGTATACAAAAATTGTATATTAGATAGTCGGTGTTATAAATTATCATTTAGATCTCTACATAACCCGAAAGTGGTGAAAAACTACCATTTCCAGTTTCAGAGTGAAAGAGCGATAGCAGCAACCAGTTCCTAATATGGATTCTGTTCCACAAGACTAGCTTCATCTCTAAGTTTATTACTCTATTCCAACTGAAAGCGATACATAGTTACTTCTACGTTTACACTATTGATTCTCATAGAACGACAAAGGTACTAGACGAAACAGTCTTTAGATTTCCTAGTCTTTAGATTTCACTTCCTAACTCCAAGTAGTATACAAAAATTGTATATTAGCTAGTCGGTGTTATAAAGTATCATGTAGATCTCTATATAAAACAAAAGTGGTGAAAAACTACCATTTCCACTTTCAGAGTGAAGTAACGATAGCAGCAAGCAATTTTTAATATGGATTCTGGTTCACAACACTAGCTTCCATCTCTCAGTTTATTACTCTATTGCAACTGGAAGTGATACATAGTTACTTCTACGTTTACATTATTGATTCTCATAGAACGACAAAGGTACTAGACAAAACAGTCTTTAGATTTCCTAGTCTTTATATTTCACTTCTTAACTCCAAGTAGTAAACAAAAATTGTATATTAGATAGTCGGTGTTATAAATTATCGTGTAGGTCTCTATATAACCCGAAAGTGGTAAAAAAACAACCATTTCCAGTTTCAGAGTGAAAGAGCGATAGCAGCAACCAGGTTCTAATATGGATTCTGTTCCACAACACTATCTTCCATCTCAAAGTTTATTACTCTATTGCAACTGGAAGTGATAGATACTTACTTCTACGTTTACACTATTGATTCTCATAGAACGACAAAGTTACTAGACGAAACAGTCTTTAGATTTCCTAGTCTTTATATTTCACTTTTTAACTCCAAGTAGTATACAAAAATTGTATATTAGCTGGTCGGTGTTATAAATTATCATATAGATCTCTATATAACCCGAAACTGGTGAAAAACTACCATTTCCAGTTTCAGAGTGAAGAAACGATAGCAGAAATCAGTTTTTAATATGGATTCTGTTCCACAACAGTAGCTTCCATCTCTAAGTTTATCACTCTGTTGCAACTGGAAGTTATACATAGTTGCTTCTACGTATACACTATTGATTCTCATAGAACGAGAAAGGTACTAGACGAAACAGTCTTTAGATATCCTAGTCTATAGATTTCACTTCCTAACTCCAAGTAGTATACAAAAATTGTATATTAGCTAGCCAGTGTTATAAATTATCATGTAGATCTCTATATAACCCGAAAGTGGTATAAAACTACCATTTCCAGTTTCAGAGTGAGAGAGCGATAGCAGCAACCAGTTTTTAATATGGATTCTGTTTCACAACACTAGCTTCCATCTCTAAGTTTATCACTCTATTGCAAGTGGAGGTGATACATAGTTGCTTTTACGTATACACCATTGATTCTCATAGTACGACAAAGGTACTAGACGAAACAATTTTTAGATTTCCTAGTCCTTATATTTCAATTTTTACCTTCAAGTAGTATACAAAAATTGTATATTAGCTAGTCGGTGTTATAAATTATCATGTAGATCTCTATATAACCCAAAAGTGGTATAAAAATACCATTACCAGTTTCAGAGTAAAATAGCGATAGCAGCAACCAGTTTTTAATATGGATTCTGTTCCACAACACAAGCTTCCATCTCTAAGTTTATCACTCTATCGAAACTGGAAGTGATACATAGTTGATTCTACGTTTACACTATTGATTCTCATAGAACGACAAAGGTACTAGACGAAACAATCTGTAGATTTCCTAGTCCTTATATTTCACTTTTTAACTTCAAGTAGTATACAAAAATTGTATATTAGCTAGTCGGTGTAATAATTATCATTCAGATCTCTATATAACCCGAAAGTGGTGACAAACTACCATTTCCAGTTTCAGAGTGAAAGAGCGATAGCAGCAACCAGTTTTTAATATGGATTCTGTTCCACAACACTAGCTTCCATCTCTAAGTTTATTACTCTATTGGAACTGGAAGTGACACATAGTTACTTCTACGTTTACACTATTGATTCTCATAGATCGACAAAGGTACTAGACGAAACAATCTTTAGATTTCCTAGTCCTTATATTTTACTTTTTAACTTCAAATAGTATACAAAAATTGTATATTAGCTAGTCGGTGTAATAATTATCATTTAGATCTCTATATAACCCGAAAGTGGTGAAAAACTACCATTTCCAGTTTCAGAGTGAAAGAGCGATAGCAGCAACCAGTTTCTAATATGAATTCTGTTCCACAAGACTAGCTTCATCTCTAAGTTTATTACTCTTTTGCAACTGAAAGCGATACATAGTTACTTCTACGTTTACACTATTGATTCTCATAGAACGACAAAGGTACTAGAAGAAACAGTCTTTAGATTTCCTAGTCTTTATATTTCACTTTTTAACTCCAAGTAGTATACAAAAATTGTATATTAGCTAGTCGGTGTTATAAATTATCATTAGAACTCTATATAACCCGAAATTGGTGACAAACTACCATTTCCAGTTTCAGAGTGAAAAAACGAAATGAAATGAAATCTTTAAGTTTTATGTCCCACGCTTATGCCGGTTAGGCTAAAGGAGACGGTGATTATGAGAGATGAGTGAAATGGTGGAATGAAGAAAGTGGGAGGAAACGGGAGAACCCCGAGAAAACCCACGAGCACGGTGTTTATCCACCACAGAGTGAAAAAACGATAGCAGCAAGCAGTTTTAATATGGATTCTGTTCCACAAAACTAGCTTCCATCTCTAAGATTATTACTCTATTGCAACTGGAAGTTTTACATATCTCCTTCTACGTTTACACTATTGATTCTCATAAAACGACAAAGGTACTAGACGAAACAGTCTTTTGATTTCCTAGTCTTTAGATTTCAATTCTTATCTCCCAGTAGTATACAAAAATTGTATATTAGCTAGTCGGTGTTATAAATTATCATGTAGATCTCTATATAAAACGAAAGTGGTATAAAACTACCATTTCCAGTTTCAGAGTGAAAGAGCGATAGCAGCAACCAGTTTTTAATATGGAATCTGTTTCACAACACTAGCTTCCATATCTAAGTTTATCACTCTATTGCAACTGGAAGTGATACATAGTTGCTTCTACGTATACACTATTGATTCTCATAGAACGACAAAGGTACTAGACGAAACAATTTTTAGATTTCCTAGTCCTTATATTTCACTTTTTACCTTCAAGTAGTATACAAAAATTGTATATTAGCTAGTCGGTTTAATAATTATCATTTAGATCTCTATATAACCCGAAAGTGGTGATAAACTACCATTTCCAGTTTCAGAGTGAAAGAGCGAAAGAAGCTACCAGTTTCTAATATGGACTCTGTTCCACAAGACTAGCTTCATCTCTAAGTTTATTACTCTATTGCAACTAAAAGCAATACATAGTTACTTCTACGTTTACACTATTGATTCTCATAGAACGACAAAGGTACTAGACAAAACAGTCTTTAGATTTCCTAGTCTTCAGATTTCATTTCTTAACTCCAAGTAGTATACAAAAATTGTATATTAGCTAGTCGGTGTTATAAATTATCATGTAGATCTCTATATAACCCGAAAGTGGTGACAAACTACTATGTCCAGTTTCAGAGTGAAGAAACGATAGCAGCAAGCAATTTTTAGTATGGATTCTGTTTCACAACACTAGCTTCCATCTCTAAGTTTATTACTCTATTGCAACTGGAAGTGATACATAGTTACTTCTACGTTTACACTATTGATTCTCATAGAACGACAAAGGTACTAGACAAAACAGTCTTTAGATTTCCATGTCTTTAGATTTCACTTCTTAACTCCAACTTGTATACAAAAATTGTATATTAGATAGTCGGTGTTATAAATTATCATGTAGGTCTCTATATAACCCGAAAGTAGTAAAAAACTACCATTTCTAGTTTCAGAGTGAAGAAACGATAGCAGCAAGCAATTTTTAATATGGATTCTGTTTCACAACACTAGCTTCCATCTCTAAGTTTATTACTCTATTGCAACTGGAAGTGATACATAGTTACTTCTACGTTTACACTATTGATTCCCATAGAACGACAAAGGTACTAGACAAAACAGTCTTTAGATTTCCTAGTCTTCAGATTTCATTTCTTAACTCCAAGTAGTATACAAAAATTGTATATTAGCTAGTCGGTGTTATAAATTATCATGTAGATCTCTATATAACCCGAAAGTGGTGACAAACTACTATGTCCAGTTTCAGAGTGAAGAAACGATAGCAGCAAGCAATTTTTAGTATGGATTCTGTTTCACAACACTAGCTTCCATCTCTAAGTTTATTACTCTATTGCAAATGGAAGTGATACATAGTTACTTCTACGTTTACACTATTGATTCTCATAGAACGACAAAGGTACTAGACAAAACAGTCTTTAGATTTCCTTGTCTTTAGATTTCACTTCTTAACTCCAACTTGTATACAAAAATTGTATATTAGATAGTCGGTGTTATAAATTATCATGTAGGTCTCTATATAACCCGAAAGTAGTAAAAAACTACCATTTCCAGTTTCAGAGTGAAGAAACGATAGCAGCAAGCAATTTTTAATATGGATTCTGTTTCACAACACTAGCTTCCATCTCTAAGTTTATTACTCTATTGCAACTGGAAGTGATACATAGTTGCTTCTACGTTTACACTATTGATTCTCATAGAACGACAAAGGTACTAGACGAAACAATCTGTAGATTTCCTAGTCCTTATATTTCACTTTTTAGCTTCAAGTAGTATACAAAAATTGTATATTAGCTAGTCGGTGTAATAATTATCATTCAGATCTCTATATAACCCGAAAGTGGTGACAAACTACCATTTCCAGTTTCAGAGTGAAAGAGCGATAGCAGCAACCAGTTTCTAATATGGATTCTGTTCCACAAGACTAGCTTCATCTCTAAGTTTATTACTCTATTGCAACTGAAAGCGATACATAGTTACTTCTACGTTTACACTATTGATTCTCATAGAACGACAAAGGTACTAGAAGAAACAGTCTTTAGATTTCCTAGTCTTTAGATTTCACTTCTCAGCTCCAAGTAGTATACAAAAATTGTATAATAGCTAGTCAGTGTTATAAATTATCATGTAGATCTGTATATAACCCGAAAGTGGTAACAAACTACCATTTCCAGTTTCACTGTGAAAGAGCGATAGCAGCAACCAGGTTTTAATATGGATTCTGTTCCACGACACTAGCTTCCATCTCTATGTTCAATACTCTATTGCAACTGGAAGTGATACATAGTTACTTCTACGTTTACTTTATTGATTCTCATAGAAGGACAAAGGTGCTAGACGAAACAGTCTTTAGATTTCCTAGTCTTTATATTTCACTTTTTAACTCCAAGTAGTATACAAAAATTGTATATTAGCTAGTCGGTTTTACAAATTTTCATGTAGATCTCTATATAACCCGAAAGTGGTGAAAAACTACCATTTCCAGTTTCAGAGTGAAAGAGAAATAGCAGCAACCAGTTTTTAATATGGATTCTGTTCCACAACACTAGCTTCCATCTCTAAGTTTATTACTCTATTGGAACTGGAAGTGACACATAGTTACTTCTACGTTTACACTATTGATTCTCATAGATCGACAAAGGTACTAGACGAAACAGTCTTTAGATTTCCTAGTCTTTATATTTCACTTTTTAACTCCAAGCAGTATACAAAAATTGTATATTAGGTGGTCGGTGTTATAAATTATCATATAGATCCCTATATAACCCGAAACTGGTGAAAAACTACCATTTCCAGTTTCAGAGTGAAGAAACGATAGCAGCAAACAATTTTTAATATGGATTCTGTTTCACAACACTAGCTTCCATCTCTAAGTTTATTACTCTATTGCAACTGGAAGTGATACATAGTTACTTCTACGTTTACACTATTGATTCTCATAGAACGACAAAGGTACTAAACGAAACAGTCTTTAGATTTCCTAGTCTTTAGATTTCACTTCTTAACTTCAAGTAGTATACAAAAATTGTATATTAGATAGTCGGTGTTATAAATTATCATTTAGATCTCTATATAACCCGAAAGTGGTGAAAAACTACCATTTCCAGTTTCAGAGTGAAGAGCGATAGCAGCAACCAGTTCCTAATATGGATTCTGTTCCACAAGACTAGCTTCATCTCTAAGTTTATTACTCTATTGCAACTGAAAGCGATACATAGTTACTTCTACGTTTACACTATTGATTCTCATAGAACGACAAAGGTACTAGACGAAACAGTCTTTAGATTTCCTAGTCTTTAGATTTCACTTCCTAACTCCAAGTAGTATACAAAAATTGTATATTAGCTAGTCGGTGTTATAAATTATCATGTATATCTCTATATAAAACGAAAGTGGTGAAAAACTACCATTTCCAGTTTCAGAGTGAAGTAACGATAGCAGCAAGCAATTTTTAATATGGATTCTGTTTCACAACACTAGCTTCCATCTCTAAGTTTATTACTCTATTGCAACTGGAGGTGATACATAGTTACTTCTACGTTTACACTATTGATTCTCATAGAACGACAAAGGTACTAGACAAAACAGTCTTTAGATTTCCTAGTCTTTATATTTCACTTCTTATCTCCAAGTAGTATACAAAAATTGTATATTAGATAGTCGGTGTTATAAATTATCATTTAGATCTCTATATAACCCGAAAGTGGTGAAAAACTACCATTTCCAGTTTCAGAGTGAAGAGCGATAGCAGCAACCAGTTCCTAATATGGATTCTGTTCCACAAGACTAGCTTCATCTCTAAGTTTATTACTCTATTGCAACTGAAAGCGATACATAGTTACTTCTACGTTTACACTATTGATTCTCATAGAACGACAAAGGTACTAGACGAAACAGTCTTTAGATTTCTTAGTCTTTAGATTTCACTTCCTAACTCCAAGTAGTATACAAAAATTGTATATTAGCTAGTCGGTGTTATAAATTATCATGTATATCTCTATATAAAACGAAAGTGGTGAAAAACTACCATTTCCAGTTTCAGAGTGAAGTAACGATAGCAGCAAGCAATTTTTAATATGGATTCTGTTTCACAACACTAGCTTCCATCTCTAAGTTTATTACTCTATTGCAACTGGAAGTGATACATAGTTACTTCTACCTTTACACAATTGATTCTCATAGAACGACAAAGGTACTAGACGAAACAGTCTTTAGATTTCCTTGTCTTTATATTTCACTTTTTAACTCCAAGTAGTATACAAAAATTGTATATTAACTAGTCTGTGTTATAAATTATCATGTAGATCTCTATATAACCCGAAAGTGGTAACAAACTACCATTTTCAGTTTCACAGTGAAAGAGCGATAGCAGCAACCAGGTTTTAATATGGATTCTGTTTCACAACACTATCTTCCATCTCTAAGTTTATTACTCTATTGCAACTGGAAGTGATACATAGTTACTTCTACATTTACACTATTGATTCTCATAGAACGACAAAGTTACTAGACGAAACAGTCTTTAGATTTCCTAGTCTTTATATTTCACTTTTAACTCCAAGTAGTATACAAAAATTGTATATTAGCTAGTCGGTTTTATAAATTATCATTAGAACTCTATATAACCCGAAATTGGTGACAAACTACCATTTCCAGTTTCAGAGTGAAAAAACGAAATGAAATGAAATCTTTAAGTTTTACGTCCCACGCTTATGCCGGTTAGGCTAAAGGAGACGGTGATTATGAGAGATGAGTGAAACGGTGGAATGAAGAAAGTGGGATTAAACGGGAGAACCCCGAGAAAACCCACGAGCACGGTGTTTATCCACCACAGAGTGAAAAAACGATAGCAGCAAGCAGTTTTAATATGGATTCTGTTCCACAACACTAGCTTCCATCTCTAAGATTATTACTCTATTGCAACTGGAAGTTTTACATATCTCCTTTTACGTTTACACTATTGATTCTCATAAAACGACAAAGGTACTAGACGAAACAGTCCTTTGATTTCCTAGTCTTTAGATTTCACTTCTTATCTCCAAGTAGTATACAAAAATTGTATATTAGCTAGTAGGTGTTATAAATTATCATGTAGATCTCTATATAAAACGAAAGTGGTATAAAACTACCATTTCCAGTTTCAGAGTGAAAGAGCGATAGCAGCAACCAGTTTTTAATATGGATTCTGTTTCACAACACTAGCTTCCATCTCTAAGTTTATCACTCTATTGCAACTGGAAGTGATACATAGTTGCTTCTACGTATACACTATTGATTCTCATAGAACGACAAAGGTACTAGACGAAACAATCTTTAGATTTACTAGTCTTTATATTTCAGTTTTTAACTTCAAGTAGTTTACGAAAATTGTATATTAGCTAGTCGGTTTAATAATTATCATTTAGATCTCTATATAACCCGAAAGTGGTGAAAAACTACCATTTCCAGTTTCAGAGTGAAAGAGCGAAAGCAGCAACCAGTTTCTAATATGGACTCTGTTCCACAAGACTAGCTTCATCTCTAAGTTTATTACTCTATTGTAACTGAAAGCGATACATAGTTACTTCTACGTTTACACTATTGATTCTCATAGAACGACAAAGGTACTAGGCAAAACAGTCTTTAGATTTCCTAGTCTTTAGATTTCATTTCTTAACTCCAAGTAGTATACAAAAATTGTATATTAGCTAGTCGGTGTTTTAAATTATCATGTAGATCTCTATATAACCCGAAAGTGGTGACAAACTACTATGTCCAGTTTCAGAGTGAAGAAACGATAGCAGCAAGCAATTATTAGTATGGATTCTGTTTCACAACACTAGCTTCCATCTCTAAGTTTATTACTCTATTGCAACTGGAAGTGATACATAGTTACTTCTACGTTTTCACTATTGATTCTCATAGAACGACAAAGGTACTAGACAAAACAGTCTTTAGATTTCCTTGTCTTTAGATTTCACTTCTTAACTCCAACTAGTATACAAAAATTGTATATTAGATAGTCGGTGTTATAAATTATCATGTAGGTCTCTATATAACCCGAAAGTAGTAAAAAACTACCATTTCCAGTTTCAGAGTGAAGAAACGATAGCAGCTAGCAATTTTTAATATGGATTCTGTTTCACAACACTAGCTTCCATCTCTAAGTTTGTTACTCTATTGCAACAGGAAGTTTTACATATCTCCTTCTACGTTTACACTATTGATTCTCATAGAACGACAAAGGTACTAGACGAAACAGTCTTTAGATTTCCTAGTCTTTAGAATTCTCTTTTTAGCTCCAAGTAGTATACAAAAATTGAATATTAGGTAGTCGGTGTTATAAATTATCCTGTAGAACTCTATATAACCCGAAAGTGGTGACAAACTACCATTTCCAGTTTCAGAGTGAAAAAACGATAGCAGCAAGCAATTTTTAATATGGATTCTGTTTCACAACACTAGCTTCCATCTCTAAGTTTATTACTCTATTGCAACTGGAGGTGATACATAGTTACTTCTACGTTTACACTATTGATTCTCATAGAACGAAAAAGGTACTAGACAAAACAGTCTTTAGATTTCCTAGTCTTTATATTTCACTTCTTAACTCCAAGTAGTATACAAAAATTGTATCTTAGATAGTCGGTGTTATAAATTGTCGTGTAGGTCTCTATATAACCCGAAAGTGGTAAAAAAAACAACCATTTCCAGTTTCAGAGTGAAGAAACGATAGGAGCAATCAGTTTTTAATATGGATTCTGTTCCACAACTGTAGCTTCCAACTCTAAGTTTATTACTCTATTGCAACTGGAAGTGATACATAGTTACTTCTACCTTTACACAATTGATTCTCATAGAATGACAAAGGTACTAGACGAAACAGTCTTTAGATTTCCTTGTCTTTATATTTCACTTTTTAACTCCAAGTAGTATACAAAAATTGTATATTAACTAGTCTGTGTTATAAATTATCATGTAGATCTCTATATAACCCGAAAGTGGTAACAAACTACCATTTTCAGTTTCACAGTGAAAGAGCGATAGCAGCAACCAGGTTTTAATATGGATTCTGTTCCACAACACTATCTTCCATCTCTAAGTTTATTATTCTATTGCAACTGGAAGTGATACATAGTTACTTCTACATTTACACTATTGATTCTCATAGAACGACAAAGTTACTAGACGAAACAGTCTTTAGATTTCCTAGTCTTTATATTTCACTTTTTAACTCCAAGTAGTATACAAAAATTGTATATTAGCTAGTCGGTGTTATAAATTATTATTAGAACTTTATATAACCCGAAATTGGTGACAAACTACCATTTCCAGTTTCAGAGTGAAAAAACGAAATGAAATGAAATCTTTAAGTTTTACGTCCCACGGTTATGCCGGTTAGGCTAAAGGAGACGGTGATTATGAGAGATGAGTGAAATGGTGGAATGAAGAAAGTGGGAGGAAACGGGAGAACCCCGAGAAAACCCACGAGCACGGTGTTTATCCACCACAGAGTGAAAAAACGATAGCAGCAAGCAGTTTTAATATGGATTCTGTTCCACAACACTAGCTTCCATCTCTAAGATTATTACTCTATTGCAACTGGAAGTTTTACATATCTCCTTCTACGTTTACACTATTGATTCTCATAAAACGACAAAGGTACTAGACGAAACAGTCCTTTGATTTCCTAGTCTTTAGATTTCACTTCTTATCTCCAAGTAGTATACAAAAATTGTATATTAGCTAGTCGGTGTTATAAATTATCATGTAGATCTCTATATAAAACGAAAGTGGTATAAAACTACCATTTCCAGTTTCAGAGTGAAAGAGAGATAGCAGCAACCAGTTTTAAATATGGATTCTGTTTCAAAACACTAGCTTCCATCTCTAAGTTTATCACTCTATTGCAACTGGAAGTGATACATAGTTGCTTCTACGTATACACTATTGATTCTCATAGAACGTCAAAGGTACTAGACGAAACAATCTTTAGATTTCCTAGTCCTTATATTTCACTTTTTACCTTCAAGTAGTATACAAAAATTGTATATTAGCTAGTCGGTTTAATAATTATCATTTAGATCTCTATATAACCCGAAAGTGGTGAAAAACTACCATTTCCAGTTTCAGAGTGAAAGAGCGAAAGCAGCTACCAGTTTCTAATATGGACTCTGTTCCACAAGACTAGCTTCATCTCTAAGTTTTTTACTCTATTGGAACTGAAAGCGATACATAGTTACTTCTACGTTTACACTATTGATTCTCATAGAACGACAAAGGTACTAGACAAAACAGTCTTTAAATTTCCTAGTCTTTAGATTTCATTTCTTAACTCCAAGTAGTATACAAAAATGGTATATTAGCTAGTCGGTGTTATAAATTATCATGTAGATCTCTATATAACCCGAAAGTGGTGACAAACTACTATGTCCAGTTTCAGGGTGAAGAAACGATAGCAGCAAGCAATTTTTAGTATGGATTCTGTTTCACAACACTAGCTTCCATCTCTAAGTTTATTACTCTATTGCAACTGGAAGTGATACATAGTTACTTCTACGTTTACACTATTGATTCTCATAGAACGACAAAGGTACTAGACAAAACAGTCTTTAGATTTCCTTGTCTTTAGATTTCACTTCTTAACTCCAACTAGTATACAAAAATTGTATATTAGATAGTCGGTGTTATAAATTATCATGTAAGTCTCTATATAACCCGAAAGTAGTAAAAAACTACCATTTCCAGTTTCAGAGTGAAGAAACGATAGCAGCAAGCAATTTTTAATATGGATTCTGTTTCACAACACTAGCTTCTATCTCTAAGTTTATTACTCTATTGCAACTGGAAGTGATACATAGTTACTTCTACGTTTACACTATTGATTCTCATAGAACGACAAAGGTACTAGACAAAACAGTCTTTAGATTTCCTTGTCTTTAGATTTCACTTCTTAACTCCAACTAGTATACAAAAATTGTATATTAGATAGTCGGTGTTATAAATTATCATGTAGGTCTCTATATAACCCGAAAGTGGTATAAAACTACCATTTCCAGATTCAGAGTGAAAGAGCGATAGCAGCAACCAGTTTTTAATATGGATTCTTTTTCAAAACACTATCTTCCATCTCTAAGTTTATCACTCTATTGAAACTGGAAGTGATACATAGTTGCTTCTACGTTTACACTATTGATTCTCATAGAACGACAAAGGTACCAGACGAAACAATCTGTAGATTTCCTAGTCCTTATATTTCACTTTTTGACTTCAAGTAGTATACAAAAATTGTATATTAGCTAGTCGGTGTAATAATTATCATTCAGATCTCTATATAACCCGAAAGTGGTGACAAACTACCATTTCCAGTTTCAGAGTGAAAGAGCGATAGCAGCAACCAGTTTTTAATATGGATTCTGTTCCACAACACTAGCTTCCATCTCTAAGTTTATCACTCTATTGCAACAGGAAGTTTTACTTATCTCCTTCTACGTTTACACTATGGATTCTCATAGAACGACAAAGGTACTAGACGAAACAGTCTTTAGATTTCCTAGTCTTTAGAATTCTCTTTTTAGCTCCAAGTAGTATACAAAAATTGAATATTAGCTAGTCGGTGTTATAAATTATCCTGTAGAACTCTATATAACCCGAAAGTGGTGACAAACTAGCATTTCCAGTTTCAGAATGAAAAAACGATAGCAGCAATCAGTTTTTAATATAGATTCTGTTCCACAACACTAGCTTCCATCTCTAAGTTTATTACTCTATTGCAACTGGAAGTGATACATAGTTACTTCTACGTTTACACTATAGATTCTCATAGAGCGAGAAAGGTACTAGACGAAATAGTCTTTAGATTTCCTAGTCTTTAGATTTTACTTCTTACCTTCAAGTAGTATACAAAAATTGTATAATAGCTAGTCAGTGTTATAAATTATCATGTAGATCTCTATATAACCCGAAAGTGGTAACAAACTACCATTTCCAGTTTCACTGTGAAAGAGCGATAGCAGCAACCAGGTTTTAATATGGATTCTGTTCCACGACACTAGCTTCCATCTCTATGTTCAATACTCTATTGCAACTGGAAGTGATACATAGTTACTTCTACGTTTACTTTATTGATTCTCATAGAAGGACAAAGGTGCTAGACGAAACAGTCTTTAGATTTCCTAGTCTTTATATTTCACTTTTTAACTCCAAGTAGTATACAAAAATTGTATATTAGCTAGTCGGTGTTACAAATTTTCATGTAGATCTCTATATAACCCGAAAGTGGTGAAAAACTACCATTTCCAGTTTCAGAGTGAAGAAACGATAGGAGCAATCAGTTTTTAATATGGATTCTGTTCCACAACTGTAGCTTCCAACTCTAAGTTTATTACTCTATTGCAACTGGAAGTGATACATAGTTACTTCTACCTTTACACAATTGATTCTCATAGAACGACAAAGGTACTAGACGAAAAAATCTTTAGATTTCCTAGTCCTTATATTTCACTTTTTACCTTCAAGTAGTATACAAAAATTGTATATTAGCTAGTCGGTTTAATAATTATCATTTAGATCTCTATATAACCCGAAGGTGGTGAAAAACTACCATTTCCAGTTTCAGAGTGAAAGAGCGAAAGCAGCAACCAGTTTCTAATATGGACTCTGTTCCACAAGACTAGCTTCATCTCTAAGTTTATTACTCTATTGCAACTGAAAGCGATACATAGTTACTTCTACGTTTACACTATTGATTCTCATAGAACGACAAAGGTACTAGACGAAACAGTCTTTAGATTTCCTAGTCTTTAGAATTCTCTTTTTAGCTCCAAGTAGTATACAAAAATTGAATATTAGCTAGTCGGTGTTATAAATTATCCTGTAGAACTCTATATAACCCGAAAGAGGTGACAAACTAGCATTTCCAGTTTCAGAGTGAAAAAACGATAGCAGCAATCAGTTTTTAATATAGATTCTGTTCCACAACACTAGCTTCCATCTCTAAGTTTATTACTCTATTGCAACTGGAAGTGATACATAGTTACTTCTACGTTTACACTATAGATTCTCATAGAGCGAGAAAGGTACTAGACGAAATAGTCTTTAGATTTCCTAGTCTTTAGATTTCACTTCTTACCTTCAAGTAGTATACAAAAATTGTATATTAGCTAGTCGGTGTTATAAATTATCATGTAGATTTCTATATAACCCGAAAGTGGTATAAAACTACCATTTCCAGTTTCAGAGTGAAAGAGCGAGAGCAGCAACCAGTTTTTAATACGGATTCTGTTTCACAACACTAGCTTCCAACTCTAAGTTTATCACTCTATTGCAACTGAAAGTGATACATAGTTGCTTCTACGTTTACACTATTGATCCTCATAGTACGACAAAGGTACAAGATGAAAAGGTCTTTAGATTTCCTAGTCTGTATATTTCACTTTCTAACTCCATGTAGTATACAAAAATTGTATATTAGCTAGTCGATGATATAAATTATCATATAGATCTCTATATAACCCGAAAGTGGTGACAAATTACTATGCCCAGTTTCAGAGTGAAGAAACGATTGCAGCAATCAGTTTTTAATATGGATTCATTTTCACAACACTAGCTTCCATCTCTAAGTTTATTACTCTATTGTAACTGGAAGTGATACATAGTTACTTCTACGTTAACACTATTGATTCTCATAGAACGACAAAGGTACTAGACGAAACAGTCTTTATATTTCCTAGTCTTGAGATTTCACTTCCTAACTCCAACTAGTATACAAAAATTGTATATTAGCTAGTCAGTGTTATAAATTATCATGTAGATCTCTATATAACCCCAAAGTGGTAAAAAAACAACCATTTCCAGTTTCAGAGTGAAGAAACGATAGCAGAAATCAGTTTTTAATATGGATTCTGTTCCACAACAGTAGCTTCCATCTCTAAGTTTATCACTCTGTTGCAACTGGAAGTGATACATAGTTGCTTCTACGTATACACTATTGATTCTCATAGAACGAGAAAGGTACTAGACGAAACAGTCTTTAGATATCCTAGTCTATAGATTTCACTTCCTAACTCCAAGTAGTATACGAAAATTATATATTAGCTAGTCAGTGTAATAAATTATCATGTAGATCTCTATATAACCCGAAAGTGGTATAAAACTACCATTTCCAGTTTCAGAGTGAGAGAGCGATAGCAGCAACCAGTTTTTAATATGGATTCTGTTTCACAACACTAGCTTCCATCTCTAAGTTTATCACTCTATTGCAACTGGAAGTGATACCTAGTTGCTTCTACGTATACACTATTGATTCTCATAGCACGACAAAGGTACTAGACGAAACAATCCTTAGATTTCCTAGTCCTTATATTTCACTTTTTACCTTCAAGTAGTATACAAAAATTGTATATTAGCTAGTCGGTGTAATAATTATCATTCAGATCTCTATATAACCCGAAAGTGGTGACAAACTACCATTTCCAGTTTCAGAGTGAAAGAGCGATAGCAGCAACCAGTTTTTAATATGGATTCTGTTCCACAACACTAGCTTCCATCTCTAAGTTTATTACTCTATTGGAACTGGAAGTGACACATAGTTACTTCTACGTTTACACTATTGATTCTCATAGATCGACAAAGGTACTAGAAGAAACAATCTTTAGATTTCCTAGTCCTTATATTTTACTTTTTAACTTCTAGTAGTATAAAAAATTGTATATTAGCTAGTCGGTGTAATAATTATCATTTAGATCTCTATATAACCCGAAAGTGGTGAAAAACTACCATTTCCAGTTTCACAGTGAAAGAGCGATAGCAGCAACCAGTTTCTAATATGGATTCTGTTCCACAAGACTAGCTTCATCTCTAAGTTTATTACTCTATTGCAACTGAAAGCGATACATAGTTACTTCTACGTTTACACTATTGATTCTCATAGAACGACAAAGGTACTAGAAGAAACAGTCTTTAGATTTCCTAATCTTTAGATTTCACTTCTTAGCTCCAAGTAGTATACAAAAATTGTATAATAGCTAGTCAGTGTTATAAATTATCATGTAGATCTCTATATAACCCGAAAGTGGTGACAAACTACTATGTCCAGTTTCAGAGTGAAGAAACGATAGCAGCAAGCAATTTTTAGTATGGATTCTGTTTCACAACACTAGCTTCCATCTCTAAGTTTATTACTCTATTGCAACTGGAAGTGATACATAGTTACTTCTACGTTTACACTATTGATTCTCATAGAACGACAAACGTACTAGACCAAACAGTCTTTAGATTTCCTTGTCTTTAGATTTCACTTCTTAACTCCAACTAGTATACAAAAATTGTATATTAGATAGTCGGTGTTATAAATTATCATGTAGATTTCTATATAACCCGAAAGTGGTATAAAACTACCATTTCCAGTTTCAGAGTGAAAGAGCGATAGCAGCAAGCAGTTTTTAATATAGATTCTGTTCCACAACACTAGCTTCCATCTCTAAGTTTATACTCTTTTGCAACTGGAAGTGATACATAGTTACTTCTACGTTTACACTATAGATTCTCATAGAACGAGAAAGGTACTAGACGAAACAGTCTTTAGATTTCCTAGTCTTTATATTTCACTTTTTAACTCCAAGTAGTATATACAAATTGTATATTAGCTATTCGGTGTTATAAATTATCATGTAGATCTCTATATAACCCCAAAGTGGTAAAAAAACAACCATTTCCAGTTTCAGAGTGAAGAAACGATAGCAGAAATCAGTTTTTAATATGGATTCTGTTCCACAACAGTAGCTTCCATCTCTAAGTTTATCACTCTGTTGCAACTGGAAGTGATACATAGTTGCTTCTACGTATACACTATTGATTCTCATAGAACGAGAAAGGTACTAGACGAAACAGTCTTTAGATATCTTAGTCTATAGATTTCACTTCCTAACTCCAAGTAGTATACAAAAATTATATATTAGCTAGTCAGTGTTATAAATTATCATGTAGATCTCTATATAACTCGAAAGTGGTATAAAACTACCATTTCCAGTTTCAGAGTGAGAGAGCGATAGCAGCAACCAGTTTTTAATATGGATTCTGTTTCACAACACTAGCTTCCATCTCTAAGTTTATCACTCTATTGCAACTGGAAGTGATACCTAGTTGCTTCTACGTATACACTATTGATTCTCATAGTACGACAAAGGTACTAGACGAAACAATCTGTAGATTTCCTAGTCCTTATATTTCACTTTTTAAATTCAAGTAGTATACAAAAATTGTATATTAGCTAGTCGGTGTAATAATTATCATTCAGATCTCTATATAACCCGAAAGTGGTGACAAACTACCATTTCCAGTTTCAGAGTGAAAGAGCGATAGCAGCAACCAGTTTTTAATATTGATTCTGTTCCACAACACTAGCTTCCATCTCTAAGTTTATTACTCTATTGGAACTGGAAGTGACACATAGTTACTTCTACGTTTACACTATTGATTCTCATAGATCGACAAAGGTACTAGACGAAACAATCTTTAGATTTCCTAGTCCTTATATTTTACTTTTTAACTTCAAGTAGTATACAAAAATTGTATATTAGCTAGTCGGTGTAATAATTATCATTTAGATCTCTATATAACCCGAAAGTGGTGAAAAACTACCATTTCCAGTTTCAGAGTGAAAGAGCGATAGCAGCAACCAGTTTCTAATATGGATTCTGTTCCACAAGACTAGCTTCATCTCTAAGTTTATTACTCTATTGCAACTGAAAGCGATACATAGTTACTTCTACGTTTACACTATTGATTCTCATAGAACGACAAAGGTACTAGAAGAAACAGTCTTTAGATTTCCTAATCTTTAGATTTCACTTCTTAGCTCCAAGTAGTATACAAAAATTGTATAATAGCTAGTCAGTGTTATAAATTATCATGTAGATCTCTATATAACCCGAAAGTGGTAACAAACTACCATTTCCAGTTTCACTGTGAAAGAGCGATAGCAGCAACCAGGTTTTAATATGGATTCTGTTCCACGACACTAGCTTCCATCTCTATGTTCAATACTCTATTGCAACTGGAAGTGATACATAGTTACTTCTACGTTTACTTTATTGATTCTCATAGAAGGACAAAGCTGCTAGACAAAACAGCCTTTAGATTTCCTAGTCTTTATATTTCACTTTTTAACTCCAAGTAGTATACAAAAATTGTATATTAGCTAGTCGGTGTTACAAATTTTCATGTAGATCTCTATATAACCCGAAAGTGGTGAAAAACTACCATTTCCAGTTTCAGAGTGAAAGAGAGATAGCAGCAACCAGTTTTTAATATGGATTTTGTTCCACAACACTAGCTTCCATCTCTAAGTTTATTACTCTATTGCAACTGGAAGTGATACATAGTTACTTCTACCTTTACACTATTGATTCTCATAGAACGACAAAGGTACTAGACGAAACATTCTTTAAATTTCCTAGTCTTTAGATTTCACTTCTTAACTTCAAGTAGTATACAAAAATTGTATATTAGATAGTCGGTGTTATAAATTGTCATTTAGATCTCTATATAACCCGAAAGTGGTGAAAAACTACCATTTCCAGTTTCAGAGTGAAAAAGCGATAGCAGCAACCAGTTCCTAATATAGATTCTGTTCCACAAGACTAGCTTCATCTCTAAGTTTATTACTCTATTGCAACTGAAAGCGATACATAGTTACTTCTACGTTTACACTATTGATTCTCATAGAACGACAAAGGTACTAGACGAAACAGTCTTTAGATTTCCTAGTCTTTAGATTTCACTTCCTAACTCCAAGTAGTATACAAAAATTGTATATTAGCTAGTCGGTGTTATAAATTATCATATAGATCTCTATGTAAAACGAAAGTGGTGAAAAACTACCATTTCCAGTTTCAGAGTGAAGTAACGATAGCAGCAAGCAATTTTAATATGGATTCTGTTTCACAACACTGGCTTCCATCTCTAAGTTTATTACTCTATTGCAACTGGAAGTGATACACAGTTACTTCTACGTTTACACTATTGATTCTCATAGAACGACAAAGGTACTAGACAAAACAGTCTTTAGATTTCCTAGTCTTTAGATTTCACTTCTTAACTCCAAGTAGTATACAAAAACTGTATATTAGCTAGTCGGTGTTATAAATTATCGTGTAGGTCTCTATATAACCCCAAAGTGGTAAAAAAAAACAACCATTTCCAGTTTCAGAGTGAAGAAACGATAAGAGCAATCAGTTTTTAATTTGGATTCTGTTCCACAACTGTAGCTTCCAACTCTAAGTTTATTACTCTATTGCAACTGGAAGTGATACATTGTTACTTCTACCTTTACACAATTGATTCTCATAGAACGACAAAGGTACTAGACGAAACAGTCTTTAGATTTCCTAGTCTTTATATTTCACTTTTTAACTCCAAGTAGTATACAAAAATTGTATATTAACTAGTATGTGTTATTAATTATCATGTAGATCTCTATATAACCCGAAAGTGGTGACAAACTACCATTTCCAGTTTCAGAGTGAAAAAACGATAGCAGCAAGCAGTTTTTAATATCGATTCTGTTCCACAACACTAGCTTCCATCTCTAAGTTTATTACTCTATTGCAACTGGAAGTTTTACATATCTCCTTCTACGTTTACACTATTGATCCCCATAGTACGACAAAGGTACAAGATGAAACAGTCTTTAGATTTCCTAGTCTGTATATTTCACTTTCTAACTCCATGTAGTATACAAAAATTTTATATTAGCTAGTCGATGTTATAAATTATAATATAGATCTCTATATAACCCGAAAGTGGTGACAAACTACTATGCCCAGTTTCAGAGTGAAGAAACGATTGCAGCAATCAGTTTTTAATATGGATTCTGTTTCACAACACTAGCTTCCATCTCTAAGTTTATTACTCTATTGTAACTGGAAGTGATACATAGTTACTTCTACGTTTACACTATTGATTCTCATAGAACGACAAAGGTACTAGACGAAACAGTCTTTAGATTTCCTAGTCTTTAGATTTCACTTCCTAACTCCAAGTAGTATACAAAAATTGTATATTAGCTAGTCAGTGTTATAAATTATCATGTAGATCTCTATATAACCCCAAAGTGGTAAAAAAAGAACCATTTCCAGTTTCAGAGTGAAGAAACGATAGCAGAAATCAGTTTTTAATATGGATTCTGTTCCACAACAGTAGCTTCCAACTCTAAGTTTATCACTCTGTTGCAACTGGATGTGATACATAGTTGCTTCTACGTATACACTATTGATTCTCATAGAACGAGAAAGGTACTAGACGAAACAGTCTTTAGATATCCTTGTCTATAGATTTCACTTCCTAACTCCAAGTAGTATACAAAAATTGTATATTAGCTAGTCAGCGTTATAAATTATCATGTAGATCTCTATATAACCCGAAAGTGGTATAAAACTACCATTTCCAGTTTCAGAGTGAAAGAGCGATAGCAGCAACCAGTTCCTAATATAGATTCTGTTCCACAAGACTAGCTTCATCTCTAAGTTTATTACTCTATTGCAACTGAAAGCGATACATAGTTACTTCTACGTTTACACTATTGATTCTCATAGAACGACAAAGGTACTAGACGAAACAGTCTTTAAATTTCCTAGTCTTTAGATTTCACTTCTTAACTTCAAGTAGTATACAAAAATTGTATATTAGCTAGTCGGTTTAATAATTATCATTTAGATCTCTATATAACCCGAAGGTGGTGAAAAACTACCATTTCCAGTTTCAGAGTGAAAGAGCGAAAGCAGCAACCAGTTTCTAATATGGACTCTGTTCCACAAGACTAGCTTCATCTCTAAGTTTATTACTCTATTGCAACTGAAAGCGATACATAGTTACTTCTACGTTTACACTATTGATTCTCATAGAACGACAAAGGTACTAGACAAAACAGTCTTTAGATTTCCTAGTCTTTAGATTTCATTTCTTAACTCCAAGTAGTATACAAAAATTGTATATTAGCTAGTCGGTGTTATAAATTATCATGTAGATCTCTATATAACCCGAAAGTGGTGACAAACTACTATGTCCAGTTTCAGAGTGAAGAAACGATAGCAGCAAGGAATTTTTAGTATGGATTCTGTTTCACAACACTAGCTTCCATCTCTAAGTTTATTACTCTATTGCAACTGGAAGTGATACATAGTTACTTCTACGTTTACACTATTGATTCTGATAGAACGACAAAAGTACTAGACAAAACAGTCTTTAGATTTCCTTGTCTTTAGATTTCACTTCTTAACTCCAAGTAGTATACAAAAATTGTATATTAGATAGTCGGTGTTATAAATTATCATGTAGGTCTCTATATAACCCGAAAGTAGTAAAAAACTACCATTTCCAGTTTCAGAGTGAAGAAACGATAGCAGCAAGCAATTTTTAATATGGATTCGGTTTCACAACACTAGCTTCCATCTCTAAGTTTATTACTCTATTGCAACAGGAAGTTTTACATATCTCCTTCTACGTTTACACTATTGATTCTCATAGAACGACAAAGGTACTAGACGAAACAGTCTTTAGATTTCCTAGTCTTTAGAATTCTCTTTTTAGCTCCAAGTAGTATACAAAAATTGAATATTAGCTAGTCGGTGTTATAAATTATCCTGTAGAACTCTATATAACCCGAAAGAGGTGACAAACTAGCATTTCCAGTTTCAGAGTGAAAAAACGATAGCAGCAATCAGTTTTTAATATAGATTCTGTTCCACAACACTAGCTTCCATCTCTAAGTTTATTACTCTATTGCAACTGGAAGTGATACATAGTTACTTCTACGTTTACACTATAGATTCTCATAGAGCGAGAAAGGTACTAGACGAAATAGTCTTTAGATTTCCTAGTCTTTAGATTTCACTTCTTACCTTCAAGTAGTATACAAAAATTGTATATTAGCTAGTCGGTGTTATAAATTATCATGTAGATTTCTATATAACCCGAAAGTGGTATAAAACTACCATTTCCAGTTTCAGAGTGAAAGAGCGAGAGCAGCAACCAGTTTTTAATACGGATTCTGTTTCACAACACTAGCTTCCAACTCTAAGTTTATCACTCTATTGCAACTGAAAGTGATACATAGTTGCTTCTACGTTTACACTATTGATCCTCATAGTACGACAAAGGTACAAGATGAAAAGGTCTTTAGATTTCCTAGTCTGTATATTTCACTTTCTAACTCCATGTAGTATACAAAAATTGTATATTAGCTAGTCGATGATATAAATTATCATATAGATCTCTATATAACCCGAAAGTGGTGACAAATTACTATGCCCAGTTTCAGAGTGAAGAAACGATTGCAGCAATCAGTTTTTAATATGGATTCATTTTCACAACACTAGCTTCCATCTCTAAGTTTATTACTCTATTGTAACTGGAAGTGATACATAGTTACTTCTACGTTTACACTATTGATTCTCATAGAACGACAAAGGTACTAGACGAAACAGTCTTTATATTTCCTAGTCTTGAGATTTCACTTCCTAACTCCAACTAGTATACAAAAATTGTATATTAGCTAGTCAGTGTTATAAATTATCATGTAGATCTCTATATAACCCCAAAGTGGTAAAAAAACAACCATTTCCAGTTTCAGAGTGAAGAAACGATAGCAGAAATCAGTTTTTAATATGGATTCTGTTCCACAACAGTAGCTTCCATCTCTAAGTTTATCACTCTGTTGCAACTGGAAGTGATACATAGTTGCTTCTACGTATACACTATTGATTCTCATAGAACGAGAAAGGTACTAGACGAAACAGTCTTTAGATATCCTAGTCTATAGATTTCACTTCCTAACTCCAAGTAGTATACGAAAATTATATATTAGCTAGTCAGTGTAATAAATTATCATGTAGATCTCTATATAACCCGAAAGTGGTATAAAACTACCATTTCCAGTTTAAGAGTGAGAGAGCGATAGCAGCAACCAGTTTTTAATATGGATTCTGTTTCACAACACTAGCTTCCATCTCTAAGTTTATCACTCTATTGCAACTGGAAGTGATACCTAGTTGCTTCTACGTATACACTATTGATTCTCATAGCACGACAAAGGTACTAGACGAAACAATCCTTAGATTTCCTAGTCCTTATATTTCACTTTTTACCTTCAAGTAGTATACAAAAATTGTATATTAGCTAGTCGGTGTAATAATTATCATTCAGATCTCTATATAACCCGAAAGTGGTGACAAACTACCATTTCCAGTTTCAGAGTGAAAGAGCGATAGCAGCAACCAGTTTTTAATATGGATTCTGTTCCACAACACTAGCTTCCATCTCTAAGTTTATTACTCTATTGGAACTGGAAGTGACACATAGTTACTTCTACGTTTACACTATTGATTCTCATAGATCGACAAAGGTACTAGAAGAAACAATCTTTAGATTTCCTAGTCCTTATATTTTACTTTTTAACTTCTAGTAGTATAAAAAATTGTATATTAGCTAGTCGGTGTAATAATTATCATTTAGATCTCTATATAACCCGAAAGTGGTGAAAAACTACCACTTCCAGTTTCACAGTGAAAGAGCGATAGCAGCAACCAGTTTCTAATATGGATTCTGTTCCACAAGACTAGCTTCATCTCTAAGTTTATTACTCTATTGCAACTGAAAGCGATACATAGTTACTTCTACGTTTACACTATTGATTCTCATAGAACGACAAAGGTACTAGAAGAAACAGTCTTTAGATTTCCTAATCTTTAGATTTCACTTCTTAGCTCCAAGTAGTATACAAAAATTGTATAATAGCTAGTCAGTGTTATAAATTATCATGTAGATCTCTATATAACCCGAAAGTGGTGACAAACTACTATGTCCAGTTTCAGAGTGAAGAAACGATAGCAGCAAGCAATTTTTAGTATGGATTCTGTTTCACAACACTAGCTTCCATCTCTAAGTTTATTACTCTATTGCAACTGGAAGTGATACATAGTTACTTCTACGTTTACACTATTGATTCTCATAGAACGACAAACGTACTAGACCAAACAGTCTTTAGATTTCCTTGTCTTTAGATTTCACTTCTTAACTCCAACTAGTATACAAAAATTGTATATTAGATAGTCGGTGTTATAAATTATCATGTAGATTTCTATATAACCCGAAAGTGGTATAAAACTACCATTTCCAGTTTCAGAGTGAAAGAGCGATAGCAGCAAGCAGTTTTTAATATAGATTCTGTTCCACAACACTAGCTTCCATCTCTAAGTTTATACTCTTTTGCAACTGGAAGTGATACATAGTTACTTCTACGTTTACACTATAGATTCTCATAGAACGAGAAAGGTACTAGACGAAACAGTCTTTAGATTTCCTAGTCTTTATATTTCACTTTTTAACTCCAAGTAGTATATACAAATTGTATATTAGCTATTCGGTGTTATAAATTATCATGTAGATCTCTATATAACCCCAAAGTGGTAAAAAAACAACCATTTCCAGTTTCAGAGTGAAGAAACGATAGCAGAAATCAGTTTTTAATATGGATTCTGTTCCACAACAGTAGCTTCCATCTCTAAGTTTATCACTCTGTTGCAACTGGAAGTGATACATAGTTGCTTCTACGTATACACTATTGATTCTCATAGAACGAGAAAGGTACTAGACGAAACAGTCTTTAGATATCTTAGTCTATAGATTTCACTTCCTAACTCCAAGTAGTATACAAAAATTATATATTAGCTAGTCAGTGTTATAAATTATCATGTAGATCTCTATATAACTCGAAAGTGGTATAAAACTACCATTTCCAGTTTCAGAGTGAGAGAGCGATAGCAGCAACCAGTTTTTAATATGGATTCTGTTTCACAACACTAGCTTCCATCTCTAAGTTTATCACTCTATTGCAACTGGAAGTGATACCTAGTTGCTTCTACGTATACACTATTGATTCTCATAGTACGACAAAGGTACTAGACGAAACAATCTGTAGATTTCCTAGTCCTTATATTTCACTTTTTAAATTCAAGTAGTATATAAAAATTGTATATTAGCTAGTCGGTGTAATAATTATCATTCAGATCTCTATATAACCCGAAAGTGGTGACAAACTACCATTTCCAGTTTCAGAGTGAAAGAGCGATAGCAGCAACCAGTTTTTAATATTGATTCTGTTCCACAACACTAGCTTCCATCTCTAAGTTTATTACTCTATTGGAACTGGAAGTGACACATAGTTACTTCTACGTTTACACTATTGATTCTCATAGATCGACAAAGGTACTAGACGAAACAATCTTTAGATTTCCTAGTCCTTATATTTTACTTTTTAACTTCAAGTAGTATACAAAAATTGTATATTAGCTAGTCGGTGTAATAATTATCATTTAGATCTCTATATAACCCGAAAGTGGTGAAAAACTACCATTTCCAGTTTCAGAGTGAAAGAGCGATAGCAGCAACCAGTTTCTAATATGGATTCTGTTCCACAAGACTAGCTTCATCTCTAAGTTTATTACTCTATTGCAACTGAAAGCGATACATAGTTACTTCTACGTTTACACTATTGATTCTCATAGAACGACAAAGGTACTAGAAGAAACAGTCTTTAGATTTCCTAATCTTTAGATTTCACTTCTTAGCTCCAAGTAGTATACAAAAATTGTATAATAGCTAGTCAGTGTTATAAATTATCATGTAGATCTCTATATAACCCGAAAGTGGTAACAAACTACCATTTCCAGTTTCACTGTGAAAGAGCGATAGCAGCAACCAGGTTTTAATATGGATTCTGTTCCACGACACTAGCTTCCATCTCTATGTTCAATACTCTATTGCAACTGGAAGTGATACATAGTTACTTCTACGTTTACTTTATTGATTCTCATAGAAGGACAAAGCTGCTAGACAAAACAGCCTTTAGATTTCCTAGTCTTTATATTTCACTTTTTAACTCCAAGTAGTATACAAAAATTGTATATTAGCTAGTCGGTGTTACAAATTTTCATGTAGATCTCTATATAACCCGAAAGTGGTGAAAAACTACCATTTCCAGTTTCAGAGTGAAAGAGAGATAGCAGCAACCAGTTTTTAATATGGATTCTGTTCCACAACACTAGCTTCCATCTCTAAGTTTATTACTCTATTGCAACTGGAAGTGATACATAGTTACTTCTACCTTTACACTATTGATTCTCATAGAACGACAAAGGTACTAGACGAAACAGTCTTTAAATTTCCTAGTCTTTAGATTTCACTTCTTAACTTCAAGTAGTATACAAAAATTGTATATTAGATAGTCGGTGTTATAAATTGTCATTTAGATCTCTATATAACCCGAAAGTGGTGAAAAACTACCATTTCCAGTTTCAGAGTGAAAAAGCGATAGCAGCAACCAGTTCCTAATATAGATTCTGTTCCACAAGACTAGCTTCATCTCTAAGTTTATTACTCTATTGCAACTGAAAGCGATACATAGTTACTTCTACGTTTACACTATTGATTCTCATAGAACGACAAAGGTACTAGACGAAACAGTCTTTAGATTTCCTAGTCTTTAGATTTCACTTCCTAACTCCAAGTAGTATACAAAAATTGTATATTAGCTAGTCGGTGTTATAAATTATCATATAGATCTCTATATAAAACGAAAGTGGTGAAAAACTACCATTTCCAGTTTCAGAGTGAAGTAACGATAGCAGCAAGCAATTTTAATATGGATTCTGTTTCACAACACTGGCTTCTATCTCTAAGTTTATTACTCTATTGCAACTGGAAGTGATACACAGTTACTTCTACGTTTACACTATTGATTCTCATAGAACGACAAAGGTACTAGACAAAACAGTCTTTAGATTTCCTAGTCTTTAGATTTCACTTCTTAACTCCAAGTAGTATACAAAAACTGTATATTAGCTAGTCGGTGTTATAAATTATCGTGTAGGTCTCTATATAACCCCAAAGTGGTAAAAAAAACAACCATTTCCAGTTTCAGAGTGAAGAAACGATAAGAGCAATCAGTTTTTAATTTGGATTCTGTTCCACAACTGTAGCTTCCAACTCTAAGTTTATTACTCTATTGCAACTGGAAGTGATACATTGTTACTTCTACCTTTACACAATTGATTCTCATAGAACGACAAAGGTACTAGACGAAACAGTCTTTAGATTTCCTAGTCTTTATATTTCACTTTTTAACTCCAAGTAGTATACAAAAATTGTATATTAACTAGTATGTGTTATTAATTATCATGTAGATCTCTATATAACCCGAAAGTGGTGACAAACTACCATTTCCAGTTTCAGAGTGAAAAAACGATAGCAGCAAGCAGTTTTTAATATCGATTCTGTTCCACAACACTAGCTTCCATCTCTAAGTTTATTACTCTATTGCAACTGGAAGTTTTACATATCTCCTTCTACGTTTACACTATTGATCCCCATAGTACGACAAAGGTACAAGATGAAACAGTCTTTAGATTTCCTAGTCTGTATATTTCACTTTCTAACTCCATGTAGTATACAAAAATTTTATATTAGCTAGTCGATGTTATAAATTATAATATAGATCTCTATATAACCCGAAAGTGGTGACAAACTACTATGCCCAGTTTCAGAGTGAAGAAACGATTGCAGCAATCAGTTTTTAATATGGATTCTGTTTCACAACACTAGCTTCCATCTCTAAGTTTATTACTCTATTGTAACTGGAAGTGATACATAGTTACTTCTACGTTTACACTATTGATTCTCATAGAACGACAAAGGTACTAGACGAAACAGTCTTTAGATTTCCTAGTCTTTAGATTTCACTTCCTAACTCCAAGTAGTATACAAAAATTGTATATTAGCTAGTCAGTGTTATAAATTATCATGTAGATCTCTATATAACCCCAAAGTGGTAAAAAAAGAACCATTTCCAGTTTCAGAGTGAAGAAACGATAGCAGAAATCAGTTTTTAATATGGATTCTGTTCCACAACAGTAGCTTCCAACTCTAAGTTTATCACTCTGTTGCAACTGGATGTGATACATAGTTGCTTCTACGTATACACTATTGATTCTCATAGAACGAGAAAGGTACTAGACGAAACAGTCTTTAGATATCCTTGTCTATAGATTTCACTTCCTAACTCCAAGTAGTATACAAAAATTGTATATTAGCTAGTCAGCGTTATAAATTATCATGTAGATCTCTATATAACCCGAAAGTGGTATAAAACTACCATTTCCAGTTTCAGAGTGAAAGAGCGATAGCAGCAACCAGTTTTTAAAATGGATTCTGTTCCACAACACTAGCTTCCATCTCTAAGTTTATTACTCTATTGGAACTGGAAGTGACACATAGTTACTTCTACGTTTACACTATTGATTCTCATAGATCAACAAAGGTACTAGACGAAACAATCTTTAGATTTCCTAGTCCTTATATTTTACTTTTTAACTTCAAGTAGTATATAAAAATTGTATATTAGCTAGTCAGTGTTATAAATTATCATGTACATCTCTATATAACCCGAAAGTGGTAACAAACTACCATTTCCAGTTTCACTGTGAAAGAGCGATAGCAGCAACCAGGTTTTAATATGGATTCTGTTCCACGACACTAGCTTCCATCTCTATGTTCAATACTCTATTGCAACTGGAAGTGATACATAGTTACTTCTACGTTTACTTTATTGATTCTCATAGAAGGACAAAGGTGCTAGACGAAACAGTCTTTAGATTTCCTAGTCTTTATATTTCACTTTTTAACTCCAAGTAGTATACAAAAATTGTATATTAGCTAGTCGGTGTTACAAATTTTCATGTAGATTTCTATATAACCCGAAAGTGGTGAAAAACTACCATTTCCAGTTTCAGAGTGAAAGAGCGATAGCAGCAACCAGTTTTTAATATGGATTCTGTTCCACAACACTAGCTTCCATCTCTAAGTTTATTACTCTATTGCAACTGAAAGCGATACATAGTTACTTCTACGTTTACACTATTGATTCTCATAGATCGACAAAGGTACTAGACGAAACAATCTTTAGATTTCCTAGTCCTTATATTTTACTTTTTAACCTCAAGTAGTATACAAAAATTGTATATTAGCTAGTCGGTGTAATAATTATAATTTAGATCTCTATATAACCCGAAAGTGGTGAAAAACTACCATTTCCAGTTTCAGAGTGAAAGAGCGATAGCAGCAACCAGTTTCTAATATGGATTCTGTTCCACAAGACTAGCTTCATCTCTAAGTTTATTACTCTATTGCAACTGAAAGCGATACATAGTTACTTCTACGTTTACACTATTGATTCTCATAGAACGACAAAGGTACTAGAAGAAACAGTCTTTAGATTTCCTAATCTTTAGATTTCACTTCTTAGCTCCAAGTAGTATACAAAAATTGTATAATAGCTAGTCAGTGTTATAAATTATCATGTAGATCTCTATATAACCCGAAAGTGGTGACAAACTACTATGTCCAGTTTCATAGTGAAGAAACGATAGCAGCAAGCAATTTTTAGTATGGATTCTGTTTCACAACACTAGCTTCCATCTCTAAGTTTATTACTCTATTGCAACTGGAAGTGATACATAGTTACTTCTACGTTTACACTATTGATTCTCATAGAACGACAAAGAAACTAGACAAAACAGTCTTTAGATTTCCTTGTCTTTAGATTTCACTTCTTAACTCCAACTAGTATACAAAAATTGTATATTAGATAGTCGGTGTTATAAATTATCATGTAGGTCTCTATATAAACCGAAAGTAGTAAAAAACTACCATTTCCAGTTTCAGAGTGAAGAAACGATAGCAGCAAGCAATTTTTAATATGGATTCTGTTTCACAACACTAGGTTCCATCTCTAAGTTTATTACTCTATTGCAACAGGAAGTTTTACATATCTCCTTCTACGTTTACACTATTGATTCTCATAGAACGACAAAGGTACTAGACGAAACAGTCTTTAGATTTCCTAGTCTTTAGAATTCTCTTTTTAGCTCCAAGTAGTATACAAAAATTGAATATTAGCTAGTCGGTGTTATAAGTTATCCTGTAGAACTCTATATAACCCGAAAGTTGTGACAAACTACCGTTTCCAGTTTCAGAGTGAAAAAACGATAGCAGCAAGCAGTTTTTAATATCGATTCTGTTCCACAACACTAGCTTCCATCTCTAAGTTTATTACTCTATTGCAAGTGGAAGTTTTACATATCTCCTTCTACGTTTACACTATTGATTCTCATAGAACGACAAAGGTACTAGACGAAACAGTCTTTAGATTTCCTAGTCTTTAGAATTCTCTTTTTAGCTCCAAGTAGTATACAAAAATTGTATATTAGCTAGTCGGTGTTATAAATTATCATGTAGATTTCTATATAACCCGAAAGTGGTATAAAACTACCATTTCCAGTTTCAGAGTGAAGAAACGATAGCAGAAATCAGTTTTTAATATGGATTCTGTTCCACAACAGTAGCTTCCATCTCTAAGTTTATCACTCTGTTGCAACTGGAAGTGATACATAGTTGCTTCTACGTATAAACTATTGATTCTCATAGAACGAGAAAGGTACTAGACGAAACAGTCTTTAGATATCCTAGTCTATAGATTTCACTTCCTAACTCCAAGTAGTATACAAAAATTATATATTAGCTAGTCAGTGTTATAAATTATCATGTAGGTCTCTATATAAACCGAAAGTGGTATAAAACTACCATTTCCAGTTTCACTGTGAAAGAGCGATAGCAGCAACCAGGTTTTAATATGGATTCTGTTCCACGACACTAGCTTCCATCTCTATGTTCAATACTCTATTGCAACTGGAAGTGATACATAGTTACTTCTACGTTTACTTTATTGATTCTCATAGAAGGACAAAGGTGCTAGACGAAACAGTCTTTAGATTTCCTAGTCTTTATATTTCACTTTTTAACTCCAAGCAGTATACAAAAATTGTATATTAGCTGGTCGGTGTTATAAATTATCATATAGATCTCTATATAACCCGAAACTGGTGAAAAACTACCATTTCCAGTTTCAGAGTGAAAAAGAGATAGCAGCATCCAGTTTTTAATATGGATTCTGTTCCACAACACTAGCTTCCATCTCTAAGTTTATTACTCTATTGGAACTGGAAGTGACACATAGTTACTTCTACGTTTACACTATTGATTCTCATAGATCGACAAAGGTACTTGACGAAACAGTCTTTAGATTTCCTAGTCTTTATATTTCACTTTTTAACTCCAAGCAGTATACAAAAGTTGTATATTAGCTAGCCGATGTTATAAATTATCATATAGATCTCTATATAACCCGAAAGTGGTTGCAAACTACTATGTCCAGTTTCAGAGTGAAGAAACGATTGCAGCAATCAGTTTTTAATATGGATTCTGTTTCACAACACTATTTTCCATCTCTAAGTTTATTACTCTATTGCAACTGGAAGTGATACATAGTTACTTCTACCTTTACACTATTCATTCTCATAGAACGACAAAGGTACTAGACAAAACAGTCTTTAGATTTCCTAGTCTTTAGATTTCACTTCTTAACTCCAAGTAGTATACAAAAACTGTATATTAGATAGTCGGTGTTATAAATTATCATTTAGATCTCTATATAACCCGAAAGTGGTGAAAAACTACCACTTCCAGTTTCAGAGTGAAAGAGCGATAGCAGCAACCAGTTCCTAATATAGATTCTGTTCCACAAGACTAGCTTCATCTCTAAGTTTATTACTCTATTGCAACTGAAAGCGATACATAGTTACTTCTACGTTTACACTATTGATTCCCATAGAACGACAAAGGTACTAGACGAAACAGTCTTTAGATTTCCTAGTCTTTAGATTTCACTTCCTAACTCCAAGTAGTATACAAAAATTGTATATTAGCTAGTCGGTGTTATAAATTATCATGTAGATCTCTATATGAAAAGAAAGTGGTGAAAAACTACCATTTCCAGTTTCAGAGTGAAGTAACGATAGCAGCAATCAGTTTTTAATATGGATTCTGTTTCACAACACTATTTTCCATCTCTAAGTTTATTACTCTATTGCAACTGGAAGTGATACATAGTTACTTCTACCTTTACACTATTCATTCTCATAGAACGACAAAGGTACTAGACGAAACAGTCTTTAAATTTCCTAGTCTTTAGATTTCACTTCTTAACTTCAAGTAGTATACAAAAATTGTATATTAGATAGTCGGTGTTATAAATTATCATTTAGATCTCTATATAACCCGAAAGTGGTGAAAAACTACCACTTCCAGTTTCAGAGTGAAAGAGCGATAGCAGCAACCAGTTCCTAATATAGATTCTGTTCCACAAGACTAGCTTCATCTCTAAGTTTATTACTGTATTGCAACTGAAAGCGATACATAGTTACTTCTACGTTTACACTATTGATTCCCATAGAACGACAAAGGTACTAGACGAAACAGTCTTTAGATTTCCTAGTCTTTAGATTTCACTTCCTAACTCCAAGTAGTATACAAAAATTGTATATTAGCTAGTCGGTGTTATAAATTACCATGTAGATCTCTATATGAAACGAAAGTGGTGAAAAACTACCATTTCCAGTTTCAGAGTGAAGTAACGATAGCAGCAAGCAATTTTTAATATGGATTCTGTTTCACAACACTGGCTTCCATCTCTAAGTTTATTACTCTATTGCAACTGGAAGTGATACACAGTTACTTCTACGTTTACACTATTGATTCTCATAGAACGACAAAGGTACTAGACAAAACAGTCTTTAGATTTCCTAGTCTTTAGATTTCACTTCTTAACTCCAAGTAGTATACAAAAACTGTATATTAGATAGTCGGTGTTATAAATTATCGTGTAGGTCTCTATATAACCCGAAAGTGGTAAAAAAAAACAACCATTTCCAGTTTCAGAGTGAAGAAACGATAAGAGCAATCAGTTTTTAATATGGATTCTGTTCCACAACTGTAGCTTCCAACTCTAAGTTTATTACTCTATTGCAACTGGAAGTGATACATTGTTACTTCTACCTTTACACAATTGATTCTCATAGAACGACAAAGGTACTAGACGAAACAGTCTTTAGATTTCCTAGTCTTTATATTTCACTTTTTAACTCCAAGTAGTATACAAAAATTTTATATTAACTAGTCTGTGTTATAAATTATCATGTAGATCTCTATATAACCCGAAAGTGGTGACAAACTACCATTTCCAGTTTCAGAGTGAAAAAACGATAGCAGCAAGCAGTTTTTAATATCGATTCTGTTCCACAACACTAGCTTCCATCTCTAAGTTTATTACTCTATTGCAACTGGAAGTTTTACATATCTCCTTCTACGTTTCACTATTGATTCTCATAGAACGACAAAGGTACTAGACGAAATAGTCTTTAGATTTCCTAGTCTTTAGATTTCACTTCTTATCTTCAAGTAGTATACAAAAATTGTATATTAGCTAGTCGGTGTTATAAATTATCATGTAGATTTCTATATAACCCGAAAGTGGTATAAAACTACCATTTCCAGATTCAGAGTGAAAGAGCGATAGCAGCAACCAGTTTTTAATCGGATTCTGTTTCACAACACTAGCTTCCAACTCTAAGTTTATCACTCTATTGCAACTGGAAGTGATACATAGTTGCTTCTACGTTTACACTATTGATCCCCATAGTACGACAAAGGTACAAGATGAAACAGTCTTTAGATTTCCTAGTCTGTATATTTCACTTTCTAACTCCATGTAGTATACAAAAATTGTATATTAGCTAGTCGATGTTATAAATTATCATATAGATCTCTATATAACCCGAAAGTGGTGACAAACTACTATGCCCAGTTTCAGAGTGAAGAAACCATTGCAGTAATCAGTTTTTAATATGGATTCTGTTTCACAACACTAGCTTCCATCTCTAAGTTTATTACTCTATTGTAACTGGAAGTGATACATAGTTACTTCTACGTTTACACTATTGATTCTCATAGAACGCAAAGGTACTAGAGAAACAGTCTTTAGATTTCCTAGTCTTTAGATTTCACTTCCTAACTCCAAGTAGTATACAAAAATTGTATATTAGCTAGTCAGTGTTATACATTATCGTGTAGATCTCTATATAACCCCAAAGTGGTAAAAAAACAACCATTTCCAGTTTCAGAGTGAAGAAACGATAGCAGAAATCAGTTTTTAATATGGATTCTGTTCCACAACAGTAGCTTCCATCTCTAAGTTTATCACTCTGTTGCAACTGGAAGTGATACATAGTTGCTTCTACGTATAAACTATTGATTCTCATAGAACGAGAAAGGTGCTAGACGAAACAGTCTTTAGATATCCTTGTCTATAGATTTCACTTCCTAACTCCAAGTAGTATACAAAAATTTTATATTAGCTAGTCAGCGTTATAAATTATCATGTAGATCTCTATATAACCCGAAAGTGGTATAAAACTACCATTTCCAGTTTCAGAGTGAGAGAGCGATAGCAGCAACCAGTTTTTAATATGGATTCTGTTTCACAACACTAGCTTCCATCTCTAAGTTTATCACTCTATTGCAACTGGAAGTGATACATAGTTGCTTCTACGTATACACTATTGATTCTCATAGTACGACAAAGGTACGAGACGAAACAATCTTTAGATTTCCTAGTCCTTATATTTCACTTTTTACCTTCAAGTAGTATACAAAAATTGTATATTAGCTAGTCGGTTTTATAAATTATCATGTAGATCTCTATATAACCCGAAATTGGTATAAAACTACCATTTCCAGTTTCAGAGTGAAAGAGCGATAGCAGCAACCAGTTTTTAATATGGATTCTGTTTCACAACACTAGCTTCCATCTCTAAGTTTATCACTCTATTGCAACTGGAAGTGATACATAGTTGCTTCTACGTATACACTATTGATTCTCATAGTACGACAAAGGTACTAGACGAAACAATCTTTAGATTTCCTAGTCCTTATATTTCACTTTTTACCTTCAAGTAGTATACAAAAATTGTATATTAGCTAGTCGGTGTTATAAATTATCATGCAGATCTCTATATAACCCGAAAGTGGTATAAAACTACCATTTCCAGTTTCAGAGTGAGAGAGCGATAGCAGCAACCAGTTTTTAATATGGATTCTGTTCCACAACACTAGCTTCCATCTCTAAGTTTATCACTCTATTGAAACTGGAAGTGATACATAGTTGCTTCTACGTTTACACTATTGATTCTCATAGAACGACAAAGGTACTAGACGAAACAATCTGTAGATTTCCTAGTCCCTATATTTCACTTTTTAACTTCAAGTAGTATACAAAAATTGTATATTAGCTAGTCGGTGTAATAATTATCATTCAGATCTCTATATAACCCGAAAGTGGTGACAAACTACCATTTCCAGTTTCAGAGTGAAAGAGCGATAGCAGCAACCAGTTTTTAATATGGATTCTGTTCCACAACACTAGCTTCCATCTCTAAGTTTATTACTCTATTGGAACTGGAAGTGACACATAGTTACTTCTACGTTTACACTATTGATTCTCATAGATCGACAAAGGTACTAGACGAAACAATCTTTAGATTTCCTAGTCCTTATATTTTACTTTTTAACTTCAAGTAGTATACAAAAATTGTATATTAGCTAGTCGGTGTAATAATTATCATTTAGATCTCTATATAACCCGAAAGTGGTGAAAAACTACCATTTCCAGTTTCAGAGTGAAAGAGCGATAGCAGCAACCAGTTTCTAATATGGATTCTGTTCCACAAGACTAGCTTCATCTCTAAGTTTATTACTCTATTGCAACTGAAAGCGATACATAGTTACTTGTACGTTTACACTATTGATTCTCATAGAACGACAAAGGTACTAGAAGAAACAGTCTTTAGATTTCCTAGTCTTTAGATTTCACTTCTTAGCTCCAAGTAGTATACAAAAATTGTATAATAGCTAGTCAGTGTTATAAATTATCATGTAGATCTCTATATAACCCGAAAGTGGTAACAAACTACCATTTCCAGTTTCACTGTGAAAGAGCGATAGCAGCAACCAGGTTTTAATATGGATTCTGTTCCACGACACTAGCTTCCATCTCTATGTTCAATACTCTATTGCAACTGGAAGTGATACATAGTTACTTCTACGTTTACTTTATTGATTCTCATAGAAGGACAAAGGTGCTAGACGAAACAGTCTTTAGATTTCCTAGTCTTTATATTTCACTTTTTAACTCCAAGTAGTATACAAAAATTGTGTATTAGCTAGTCGGTGTTACAAATTTTCATGTAGATTTCTATATAACCCGAAAGTGGTGAAAAACTACCATTTCCAGTTTCAGAGTGAAAGACAGATAACAGCAACCAGTTTTTAATATGGATTCTGTTCCACAACACTAGCTTCCATCTCTAAGTTTATTACTCTATTGGAACTGGAAGTGACACATAGTTACTTCTACGTTTACACTATTGATTCTCATATAACGACAAAGGTACTAGACGAAACAGTCTTTAGATTTCCTAGTCTGTATATTTCACTTTTTCACTCCATGTAGTATACAAAAGTTGTATATTAGCTAGCCGATGTTATAAATTATCATATAATTCACTATATAACCCGAAAGTGGTTGCAAACTACTATGTCCAGTTTCAGAGTGAAGAAACGATTGCAGCAATCAGTTTTTAATATGGATTCTGTTTCACAACACTATCTTCCATCTCTAAGTTTATTACTCTATTGCAACTGGAAGTGATACATAGTTACTTCTACATTTACACTATTGATTCTCATAGAACGACAAAGGTACTAGACGAAACAGTGTTTAGATTTCCTAGTCTTTAGATTTCACTTCTTAACTCCAAGTAGTATACAAAAATTGTATATTAGATAGTCGGTGTTATAAATTATCATTTAGATCTCTATATAACCCGAAACTGGTGAAAAACTACCATTTCCAGTTTCAGAGTGAAGAAACGATAGCAGCAAGCAGTTTTTAATATGGATTCTGTTTCACAACACTAGCTTCCATCTCTAAGTGTATTACTCTATTGCAACTGTAAGTGATACATAGTTACTTCTACGTTTACACTATTGATTCTCATATAACGACAAAGGTACTAGACGAAACAGTCTTTAGATTTCCTAGTCTGTATATTTCACTTTTTCACTCCATGTAGTATACAAAAGTTGTATATTAGCTAGCCGATTTTATAAATTATCATATAGTTCTCTATATAACCCGAAAGTGGTTGCAAACTACTATGTCCAGTTTCAGAGTGAAGAAACGATAGCAGCAAGCAGTTTTTAATATGGATTCTGTTTCACAACACTAGCTTCCATCTCTAAGTGTATTACTCTATTGCAACTGGAAGTGATACATAGTTACTTCTATGTTTACACTATTGATTCTCATAGAACGACAAAGGTACTAGACAAAACAGTCTTTAGATTTCCTTGTCTTTAGATTTCACTTCTTAACTCCAACTAGTATACAAAAATTTTATATTAGCTAGTCGGTGTTATAAATTATCATGTAGATCTCTATATAACCCGAAAGTGGTAAAAAACTACCATTTCCAGTTTCAGAGTGAAGAAACGATAGCAGCAAGCAATTTTTAATATGGATTCTGTTTCACAACACTAGCTTCCATCTCTAAGTTTATTACTCTATTGCAACAGGAAGTTTTACATATCTCCTTCTACGTTTACACTATTGATTCTCATAGAACGACAAAGGTACTAGACGAAACAGTCTTTAGATTTCCTAGTCGTTAGAATTCTCTTTTTAGCTCCAAGTAGTATACAAAAATTGAATATTAGCTAGTCGGTGTTATAAATTATCCTGTAGAACTCTATATAACCCGAAAGTGGCGACAAACTACCATTTCCAGTTTCAGAGTGAAAAAACGATAGCAGCAACCAGTTTTTAATACGGATTCTGTTTCACAACACTAGCTTCCAACTCTAAGTTTATCACTCTATTGCAACTGGAAGTGATACATAGTTGCTTCTACGTTTACACTATTGATCCCCATAGTAAGACAAAGGTACAAGATGAAACAGTCTTTAGATTTCCTAGTCTGTATATTTCACTTTCTAACTCCATGTAGTATACAAAAATTGTATATTAGCTAGTCGATGTTATAAATTATCATATAGATCTCTATATAACCCGAAAGTGGTGACAAACTACTATGCCCAGTTTCAGAGTGAAGAAACGATTGCAGCAATCAGTTTTTAATATGGATTCTGTTTCACAACACTAGCTTCCATCTCTAAGTTTATTACTCTATTGTAACTGGAAGTGATACATAGTTACTTCTACGTTTACACTATTGATTCTCATAGAACGACAAAGGTACTAGACGAAACAGTCTTTAGATTTCCTAGTCTTTAGATTTCACTTCCTAACTCCAAGTAGTATACAAAAATTGTATATTAGCTAGTCAGTGTTATAAATTATCATGTAGATCTCTATATAACCCCAAAGTGGTAAAAAAACAACCATTTCCAGTTTCAGAGTGAAGAAACGATAGCAGAAATCAGTTTTTAATATGGATTCTGTTCCACAACAGTAGCTTCCATCTCTAAGTTTATTACTCTATTGTAACTGGAAGTTATACATAGTTACTTCTACGTTTACACTATTGATTCTCATAGAACGAGAAAGGTACTAGACGAAACAGTCTTTAGATATCCTTGTCTATAGATTTCACTTCCTAACTCCAAGTAGTATACAAAAATTGTATATTAGCTAGTCAGCGTTATAAATTATCATGTAGATCTCTATATAACCCGAAAGTGGTATAAAACTACCATTTCCAGTTTCAGAGTGAGAGAGCGATAGCAGCAACCAGTTTTTAATATGGATTCTGTTTCACAACACTAGCTTCCATCTCTAAGTTTATCACTCTATTGGAACTGGAAGTGATACATAGTTGCTTCTACGTATACACTATTGATTCTCATAGTACGACAAAGGTACTAGACGAAACAATCTTTAGATTTCCTAGTCCTTATATTTCACTTTTTACCTTCAAGTAGTATACAAAAATTGTATATTAGCTAGTCGGTGTTATAAATTATCATGTAGATCTCTATATAACCCGAAAGTGGTATAAAACTACCATTTCCAGTTTCAGAGTAAAATAGCGATAGCAGCAACCAGTTTTTAATATGGATTCTGTTCCACAACACTAGCTTCCATCTCTAAGTATATCACTCTATTGAAACTGGAAGTGATACATAGTTGCTTCTACGTTTACACTATTGATTCTCATAGAACGACAAAGGTACTAGACGAAACAATCTGTAGATTTCCTAGTCCTTATATTTCACTTTTTAACTTCAAGTAGTATACAAAAATTGTATATTAGCTAGTCGGTGTAATAATTATCATTCAGATCTCTATATAACCCGAAAGTGGTGACAAAGTACCATTTCCAGTTTCAGAGTGAAAGAGCGATAGCAGCAACCAGTTTTTAATATGGATTCTGTTCCACAACACTAGCTTCCATCTCTAAGTTTATTACTCTATTGGAACTGGAAGTGACACATAGTTACTTCTACGTTTACACTATTGATTCTCATAGATCGACAAAGGTACTAGACGAAACAATCTTTAGATTTCCTAGTCCTTATATTTTACTTTTTAACTTCAAGTAGTATACAAAAATTGTATATTAGCTAGTCGGTGTAATAATTATCATTTAGATCTCTATATAACCCGAAAGTGGTGAAAAACTACCATTTCCAGTTTCAGAGTGAAAGAGCGATAGCAGCAACCAGTTTCTAATATGGATTCTGTTCCACAAGACTAGCTTCATCTCTAAGTTTATTACTCTATTGCAACTGAAAGCGATACATAGTTACTTCTACGTTTACACTATTGATTCTCATAGAACGACAAAGGTACTAGACGAAACAGTCTTTAGATTTCCTAGTCTTTAGATTTCACTTCTTAACTTCAAGTAGTATACAAAAATTTTATATTAGATAGTCGGTGTTATAAATTATCATTTAGATCTCTATATAACTCGAAACTGGTGAAAAACTACCATTTCCAGTTTCAGAGTGAAGAAACGATAGCAGCAAGCAGTTTTTAATATGGATTCTGTTTCACAACACTAGCTTCCATCTCTAAGTGTATTACTCTATTGCAACTGTAAGTGATACATAGTTACTTCTACGTTTACACTATTGATTCTCATATAACGACAAAGGTACTAGATGAAACAGTCTTTAGATTTCCTAGTCTGTATATTTCACTTTCTAACTCCATGTAGTATACAAAAATTGTATATTAGCTAGTCGATGTTATAAATTATCATATAGATCTCTATATAACCCGAAAGTGGTGACAAACTACTATGCCCAGTTTCAGAGTGAAGAAACGATTGCAGCAATCAGTTTTTAATATGGATTCTGTTTCACAACACTAGCTTCCATCTCTAAGTTTATTACTCTATTGTAACTGGAAGTGATACATAGTTACTTCTACGTTTACACTATTGATTCTCATAGAACGACAAAGGTACTAGACGAAACAGTCTTTAGATTTCCTAGTCTTTAGATTTCACTTCCTAACTCCAAGTAGTATACAAAAATTGTATATTAGCTAGTCAGTGTTATAAATTATCATGTAGATCTCTATATAACCCCAAAGTGGTAAAAAAAACAACCATTTCCAGTTTCAGAGTGAAGAAACGATAGCAGAAATCAGTTTTTAATATGGATTCTGTTCCACAACAGTAGCTTCCATCTCTAAGTTTATCACTCTGTTGCAACTGGAAGTGATACATAGTTGCTTCTACGTATACACTATTGATTCTCATAGAACGAGAAAGGTACTAGACGAAACAGTCTTTAGATATCCTTGTCTATAGATTTCACTTCCTAACTCCAAGTAGTTAAAAAAAATTGTATATTAGCTAGTCAGCGTTATATATTATCATCTAGATCTCTATATAACCCGAAAGTGGTATAAAACTACCATTTCCAGTTTCAGAGTGAGAGAGCGATAGCAGCAACAAGTTTTTAATATGGATTCTGTTTCACAACACTAGCTTCCATCTCTAAGTTTATCACTCTATTGCAACTGGAAGTGATACATAGTTGCTTCTACGTATACACTATTGATTCTCATAGTACGACAAAGGTACTAGACGAAACAATCTTTAGATTTCCTAGTCCTTATATTTCACTTTTTACCTTCAAGTAGTATACAAAAATTGTATATTAGCTAGTCGGTGTTATAAATTATCATGTAGATCTCTATATAACCCGAAAGTGGTATAAAACTACCATTTCCAGTTTCAGAGTAAAATAGCGATAGCAGCAACCTGTTTTTAATATGGATTCTGTTCCACAACACTAGCTTCCATCTCTAAGTTTATCACTCTATTGAAGCTGGAAGTGATACATAGTTGCTTCTACGTTTACACTATTGATTCTCATAGAACGACAAAGGTACTAGACGAAACAATCTGTAGATTTCCTAGTCCTGATATTTCACTTTTTAACTTCAAGTAGTATACAAAAATTGTATATTAGCTAGTCGGTGTAATAATTATCATTCAGATCTCTATATAACCCGAAAGTGGTGACAAACTACCATTTCCAGTTTCAGAGTGAAAGAGCGATAGCAGCAACCAGTTTTTAATATGGATTCTGTTCCACAACACTAGCTTCCATCTCTAAGTTTATTACTCTATTGGAACTGGAAGTGACACATAGTTACTTCTACGTTTACACTATTGATTCTCATAGATCGACAAAGGTACTAGACGAAACAATCTTTAGATTTCCTAGTCCTTATATTTTACTTTTTAACTTCAAGTAGTATACAAAAATTGTATATTAGCTAGTCGGTGTAATAATTATCATTTGGATCTCTATATAACCCGAAAGTGGTGAAAAACTACCATTTCCAGTTTCAGAGTGAAAGAGCGATAGCAGCAACCAGTTTCTAATATGGATTCTGTTCCAAAAGACTAGCTTCATCTCTAAGTTTATTACTCTATTGCAACTGAAAGCGATACATAGTTACTTGTACGTTTACACTATTGATTCTCATAGAACGACAAAGGTACTAGAAGAAACAGTCTTTAGATTTCCTAGTCTTTAGATTTCACTTCTTAGCTCCAAGTAGTATACAAAAATTGCATAATAGCTAGTCAGTGTTATAAATTATCATGTAGATCTCTATATAACCCGAAAGTGGTAACAAACTACCATTTCCAGTTTCATGTGAAAGAGCGATAGCAGCAACCAGGTTTTAATATGGATTCTGTTCCACGACACTAGCTTCCATCTCTATGTTCAATACTCTATTGCAACTGGAAGTGATACATAGTTACTTCTACGTTTACTTTATTGATTCTCATAGAAGGACAAAGGTGCTAGACGAAACAGTCTTTAGATTTCCTAGTCTTTATATTTCACTTTTTAACTCCAAGTAGTATACAAAAATTGTATATTAGCTAGTCGGTGTTACAAATTTTCATGTAGATTTCTATATAACCCGAAAGTGGTGAAAAACTACCATTTCCAGTTTCAGAGTGAAAGACAGATAGCAGCAACCAGTTTTTAATATGGATTCTGTTCCACAACACTAGCTTCCATCTCTAAGTTTATTACTCTATTGGAACTGGAAGTGACACATAGTTACTTCTACGTTTACACTATTGATTCTCATAGATCGACAAAGGTACTAGACGAAACAGTCTTTAGATTTCCTAGTCTTCATAATTCACTTTCTAACTCCAAGCAGTATACAAAAATTGTATATTAGCTGGTCGGTGTTATAAATTATCATATAGATCTCTATATAACCCGAAACTGGTGAAAAACTACCATTTCCAGTTTCAGAGTGAAGAAACGATAGCAGCAAGCAGTTTTTAATATGGATTCTGTTTCACAACACTAGCTTCCATCTCTAAGTGTATTACTCTATTGCAACTGTAAGTGATACATAGTTACTTCTACGTTTACACTATTGATTCTCATATAACGACAAAGGTACTAGACGAAACAGTCTTTAGATTTCCTAGTCTGTATATTTCACTTTTTAACTCCATGTAGTATACAAAAGTTGTATATTAGCTAGCCGATGTTATAAATTATCATATAGTTCTCTATATAACCCGAAAGTGGTTGCAAACTACTATGTCAAGTTTCAGAGTGAAGAAACGATTGCAGCAATCAGTTATTAATATGGATTCTGTTTCACAACACTATCTTCCATCTCTAAGTTTATTACTCTATTGCAACTGGAAGTGATACATAGTTACTTCTACATTTACACTATTGATTCTCATAGAACGACAAAGGTACTAGACGAAACAGTCTTTAGATTTCCTAGTCTTTAGATTTCACTTCTTAACTTCAAGTAGTATACAAAAATTGTATATTAGATAGTCGGTGTTATAAATTATCATTTAGATCTCTATATAACCCGAAACTGGTGAAAAACTACCATTTCCAGTTTCAGAGTGAAGAAACGATAGCAGCAAGCAGTTTTTAATATGGATTCTGTTTCACAACACTAGCTTCCATCTCTAAGTGTATTACTCTATTGCAACTGTAAGTGATACATAGTTACTTCTACGTTTACACTATTGATTCTCATATAACGACAAAGGTACTTGATGAAACAGTCTTTAGATTTCCTAGTCTGTATATTTCACTTTTTAACTCCATGTAGTATACAAAAGTTGTATATTAGCTAGCCGATGATATAAATTATCATATAGTTCTCTATATAACCCGAAAGTGGTTGCAAACTACTATGTCCAGTTTCAAAGTGAAGAAACGATTGCAGCAATCAGTTTTTAATATGGATTCTGTTTCACAACACTATCTTCCATCTCTAAGTTTATTACTCTATTGCAACTGGAAGTGATACATAGTTACTTCTACCTTTACACTATTGATTCTCATAGAACGACAAAGGTACTAGACGAAACAGTCTTTAGATTTCCTAGTCTTTAGATTTCACTTCTTATCTTCAAGTAGTATACAAAAATTGTATATTAGATAGTCGGTGTTATAAATTATCATTTAGATCTCTATATAACCCGAAAGTGGTGAAAAACTACCATTTCCAGTTTCAGAGTGAAAGAGCGATAGCAGCAACCAGTTCCTAATATGGATTCTGTTCCACAAGACTAGCTTCATCTCTAAGTTTATTACTCTATTGCAACTGAAAGCGATACATAGTTACTTCTACGTTTACACTATTGATTCTCATAGAACGACAAAGGTACTAGACGAAACAGTCTTTAGATTTCCTAGTCTTTAGATTTCACTTCCTAACTCCAAGTAGTATACAAAAATTGTATATTAGCTAGTCGGTGTTATAAATTATCATGTAGATCTCTATATAAAACGAAAGTGGTGAAAAACTACCATTTAAAGTTTCAGAGTGAAGTAACGATAGCAGCAAGCAATTTTTAATATGGATTCTGTTTCACAACACTAGCTTCCATCTCTATGTTTATTACTCTATTGCAACTGGAAGTGATACATAGTTACTTCTACGTTTACACTATTGATTCTCATAGAACGACAAAGGTACTAGACAAAACAGTCTTTAGATTTCCTAGTCTTTATATTTCACTTCTTAACTCCAAGTAGTATACAAAAATTTTATATTAGATAGTCGGTGTTATAAATTATCGTGTAGGTCTCTATATAACCCGAAAGTGGTAAAAAAAAACAACCATTTCCAGTTTCAGAGTGAAGAAACGATAGGAGCAATCAGTTTTTAATATGGATTCTGTTCCACAACTGTAGCTTCCAACTCTAAGTTTATTACTCTATTGCAACTGGAAGTGATACATAGTTACTTCTACCTTTACACAATTGATTCTCATAGAACGACAAAGGTACTAGACGAAACAGTCTTTAGATTTCCTTGTCTTTATATTTCACTTTTTAACTCCAAGTAGTATACAAAAATTGTATATTAACTAGTCTGTGTTATAAATTATCATGTAGATCTCTATATAACCCGAAAGTGGTAAAAAAAAAACAACCATTTCCAGTTTCAGAGTGAAGAAACGATAGGAGCAATCAGTTTTTAATATGGATTCTGTTCCACAACTGTAGCTTCCAACTCTAAGTTTATTACTCTATTGCAACTGGAAGTGATACATAGTTACTTCTACATTTACACTATTGATTCTCATAGAACGACAAAGTTACTAGACGAAACAGTCTTTAGATTTCCTAGTCCTTATATTTCACTTTTTACCTTCAAGTAGTATACAAAAATTGTATATTAGCTAGTCGGTTTAATAATTATCATTTAGATCTCTATATAACCCGAAAGTGGTGAAAAACTACCATTTCCAGTTTCAGAGTGAAAGAGCGAAAGCAGCAACCAGTTTCTAATATGGACTCTGTTCCACAAGACTAGCTTCATCTCTAAGTTTATTACTCTATTGCAACTGAAAGCGATAGATAGTTACTTCTACGTTTACACTATTGATTCTCAAAGAACGACAAAGGTACTAGAAGAAACAGTCTTTAGATTTCCTAGTCTTTAGATTTCATTTCTTAACTCCAAGTAGTATACAAAAATTGTATATTAGATAGTCGGTGTTATAAATTATCATGTAGATCTCTATATAACCCGAAAGTGGTGACAAACTACTATGTCCAGTTTCAGAGTGAAGAAACGATAGCAGCAAGCAATTTTTAATATGGATTCTGTTTCACAACACTAGCTTCCATCTCTAAGTTTATTACTCTATTGCAACTGGAAGTGATACATAGTTACTTCTACGTTTACACTATTGATTCTCATAGAACGACAAAGGTACTAGAAAAAACAGTCTTTAGATTTCCTTGTCTTTAGATTTCACTTCTTAACTCCAACTAGTATACAAAAATTGTATATTAGATAGTCGGTGTTATAAATTATCATATAGGTCTCTATATAACCCGAAAGTAGTAAAAAACTACCATTTCCAGTTTCAGAGTGAAGAAACGATAGCAGCAATCAGTTTTTAATATGGATTCAGTTCCACAACAGTAGCTTCCATCTCTAAGTTTATTACTCTATTGCAATTGGAAGTGATACATAGTTACTTCTACTTTTACACAATTGATTTTCATAGAACGACAAAGGTACTAGACGAAACAGTCCTTTGATTTCCTAGTCTTTAGATTTCACTTCTTATCTCCAAGTAGTATACAAAAATTGTATAGTAGCTAGTCGGTGTTATAAATTATTATGCAGATCTCTATATAAAACGAAAGTGGTATAAAACTACCATTTCCAGTTTCAGAGTGAAAGAGCGATAGCAGCAACCAGTTTTTAATATGGATTCTGTTTCACAACACTAGCTTTCATCTCTAAGTTTATCACTCTATTGCAACTGGAAGTGATACATAGTTGCTTCTACGTTTACACTATTGATTCTCATAGAACGACAAAGGTACTAGAAGAAACAGTCTTTAGATTTCCTAGTCTTTAGATTTCATTTCTTAACTCCAAGTAGTATACAAAAATTGTATATTAGCTAGTCGGTGTTATAAATTATCATATAGGTCTCTATATAACCCGAAAGTAGTAAAAAACTACCATTTCCAGTTTCAGAGTGAAGAAACGATAGCAGCAATCAGTTTTTAATATGGATTCAGTTCCACAACAGTAGCTTCCATCTCTAAGTTTATTACTCTATTGCAATTGGAAGTGATACATAGTTACTTCTACTTTTACACAATTGATTTTCATAGAACGACAAAGGTACTAGACGAAACAATCTTGAGATTTCCTAGTCCTTATATTTCACTTTTTACCTTCAAGTAGTATACAAAAATTGTATATTAGCTAGTCGGTTTAATAATTATCATTTAGATCTCTATATAACCCGAAAGTGGTGAAAAACTACCATTTCCAGTTTCAGAGTGAAAGAGCGAAAGCAGCAACCAGTTCTAATATGGACTCTGTTCCACAAGACTAGCTTCATCTCTAAGTTTATTACTCTATTGCAACTGAAAGCAATACATAGTTACTTCTACGTTTTCACTATTTATTCTCATAGAACGACAAAGGTACTAGAAGAAACAGTCTTTAGATTTCCTAGTCTTTAGATTTCATTTCTTAACTCCAAGTAGTATACAAAAATTGTATATTAGCTAGTCGGTGTTATAAATTATCATGTAGATCTCTATATAACCCGAAAGTGGTGACAAACTACTATGTCCAGTTTCTGAGTGAAGAAACGATAGCAGCAAGCAATTTTTAATATGGATTCTGTTTCACAACACTAGCTTCCATCTCTAAGTTTATTACTCTATTGCAACTGGAAGTGATACATAGTTACTTCTAAGTTTACACTATTGATTCTCATAGAACGACAAAGGTACTAGACAAAACAGTCTTTAGATTTCCTTGTCTTTAGATTTCACTTCTTAACTCCAACTAGTATACAAAAATTTTATATTAGCTAGTCGGTGTTATAAATTATCATGTAGATCTCTATATAACCCGAAAGTGGTAAAAAACTACCATTTCCAGTTTCAGAGTGAAGAAACGATAGCAGCAAGCAATTTTTAATATGGATTCTGTTTCACAACACTAGCTTCCATCTCTAAGTTTATTACTCTATTGCAACAGGAAGTTTTACATATATCCTTCTACGTTTACACTATTGATTCTCATAGAACGACAAAGGTACTAGACGAAACAGTCTTTAGATTTCCTAGTCTTTAGAATTCTCTTTTTAGCTCCAAGTAGTATACAAAAATTGAATATTAGCTAGTCGGTGTTATAAATAATCCTGTAGAACTCTATATAACCCGAAAGTTGCGGCAAACTACCATTTCCAGTTTCAGAGTGAAAAAACGATAGCAGCAACCAGTTTTTAATACGGATTCTGTTTCACAACACTAGCTTCCAACTCTAAGTTTATCACTCTATTGCAACTGGAGGTGATACATAGTTGCTTCTACGTTTACACTATTGATTCTCATAGAACGACAAAGGTACAAGATGAAACAGTCTTTAGATTTCCTAGTCTGTATATTTCACTTTCTAACTCCAAGTAGTATACAAAAATTGTATATTAGCTAGTCGGTGTTATAAATTATCATGTAGATCTCTATGTAACCCGAAAGTGGTGACAAACTACTATGCCCAGTTTCAGAGTAAAGAAACGATTGCAGCAATCAGTTTTTAATATGGATTCTGTTTCACAACACTAGCTTCCATCTCTAAGTTTATTACTCTATTGTAACTGGAAGTGATACATAGTTACTTCTACGTTTACACTATTGATTCTCATAGAACGACAAAGGTACTAGACGAAACAGTCTTTAGATTTCCTAGTCTTTAGATTTCACTTCCTAACTCCAAGTAGTATACAAAAATTGTATATTAGCTAGTCAGTGTTATAAATTATCATGTAGATCTCTATATAACCCCAAAGTGGTAAAAAAACAACCATTTCCAGTTTCAGAGTGAAGAAACGATAGCAGAAATCAGTTTTTAATATGGATTCTGTTCCACAACAGTAGCTTCCATCTCTAAGTTTATCACTCTATTGCAACTGGAAGTGATACATAGTTGCTTCTACGTATACACTATTGATTCTCATAGAACGAGAAAGGTACTAGACGAAACAGTCTTTAGATATCCTTGTCTAAAGATTTCACTTCCTAACTCCAAGTAGTATACAAAAATTGTATATTAGCTAGTCAGCGTTATAAATTATCATGTAGATCTCTATATAACCCGAAAGTGGTATAAAACTACCATTTCCAGTTTCAGAGTGAGAGAGCGATAGAAGCAACCAGTTTTTAATATGGATTCTGTTTCACAACACTAGCTTCCATCTCTAAGTTTATTACTCTATTGGAACTGGAAGTGACACATAGTTACTTCTACGTTTACGCTATTGATTCTCATAGATCGACAAAGGTACTAGACGAAACAGTCTTTAGATTTCCTAGTCTTCATATTTCACTTTTTAACCCCAAGCAGTATACAAAAATTGTATATTAGCTGGTCGGTGTTATAAATTATCATATAGATCTCTATATAACCCGAAACTGGTGAAAAACTACCATTTCCAGTTTCAGAGTGAAGAAACGATAGCAGCAAGCAGTTTTTAATATGGATTCTGTTTCACAACACTAGCTTCCATCTCTAAGTTTATTACTCTATTGCAACAGGAAGTTTTACATATCTCCTTCTACGTTTACACTATTGATTCTCATAGAACGACAAAGGTACTAGATGAAACAGTCTTTAGATTTCCTAGTCTTTATATTTCACTTTTTGACTCCATGTAGTATACAAAAGTTGTATATTAGCTAGCCGATGTTATAAATTATCATATAGTTCTCTATATAACCCGAAAGTGGTTGCAAACTACTATGTCCAGTTTCAGAGTGAAGAAACAATTGCAGCAATCAGTTTTTAATATGGATTCTGTTTCACAACACTATCTTCCATCTCTAAGTTTATTACTCTATTGCAACTGGAAGTGATACATAGTTACTTCTACCTTTACACTATTGATTCTCATAGAACGACAAAGGTACTAGACGAAACAGTCTTTAGATTTCCTTGTCTTTAGATTTCACTTCTTAACTTCAAGTAGTATACAAAAATTGTATATTAGATAGTCGGTGTTATAAATTATCATTTAGATCTCTATATAACCCGAAACTGGTGAAAAACTACCATTTCCAGTTTCAGAGTGAAGAAACGATAGCAGCAAGCAGTTTTTAATATGGATTCTGTTTCACAACACTAGCTTCCATCTCTAAGTGTATTACTCTATTGCAACTGTAAGTGATACATAGTTACTTCTACGTTTACACTATTGATTCTCATAGTACGACAAAGGTACTAGATGAAACAGTCTTTAGATTTCCTAGTCTGTATATTTCACTTTTTAACTCCCTGTAGTATACAAAAGTTGTATATTAGCTAGCCGATGTTATAAATTATCATATAGTTCTCTATATAACCCGAAAGTGGTTGCAAACTACTATGTCCAGTTTCAGAGTGAAGAAACGATTGCAGCAATCAGTTTTTAATATGGATTCTGTTTCACAACACTATCTTCCATCTCTAAGTTTATTACTCTATTGCAACTGGAAGTGATGCATAGTTACTTCTACCTTTACACTATTGATTCTCATAGAACGACAAAGGTACTAGACGAAACAGTCTTTAGATTTCCTAGTCTTTAGATTTCACTTCTTAACTTCAAGTAGTATACAAAAATTGTATATTAGATAGTCGGTGTTATAAATTATCATTTAGATCTCTATATAACCCGAAAGTGGTGAAAAACTACCATTTCCAGTTTCAGAGTGAAAGAGCGATAGCAGCAACCAGTTCCTAATATGCATTCTGTTCCACAAGACTAGCTTCATCTCTAAGTTTATTACTCTATTGCAACTGAAAGCGATACATAGTTACTTCTACGTTTACACTATTGATTCTCATAGAACGACAAAGGTACTAGACGAAACAGTCTTTAGATTTCCTAGTCTTTAGATTTCACTTCCTAACTCCAAGTAGTATACAAAAATTGTATATTAGCTAGTCGGTGTTATAAATTATCATGTAGATCTCTATATAAAACGAAAGTGGTGAAAAACTACCATTTAAAGTTTCAGAGTTAAGTAACGATAGCAGCAAGCAATTTTTAATATGGTTTCTGTTTCACAACACTAGCTTCCATCTCTATGTTTATTACTCTATTGCAACTAGAAGTGATACATAGTTACTTCTACGTTTACACTATTGATTCTCATAGAACGACAAAGGTACTAGACAAAACCGTCTTTAGATTTCCTAGTCTTTATATTTCACTTCTTAACTCCAAGTAGTATACAAAAATTTTATATTAGATAGTCGGTGTTATAAATTATCGTGTAGGTCTCTATATAACCCGAAAGTGGTAAAAAAAAACAACCATTTCCAGTTTCAGAGTGAAGAAACGATAGGAGCAATCAGTTTTTAATATGGATTCTGTTCCACAACTGTAGCTTCCAACTCTAAGTTTATTACTCTATTGCAACTGGAAGTGATACATAGTTACTTCTACCTTTACACAATTGATTCTCATAGAACGACAAAGGTACTAGACGAAACAGTCTTTAGATTTCCTTGTCTTTATATTTCACTTTTTAACTCCAAGTAGTATACAAAAATTGTATATTAGCTAGTCGGTGTTATAAATTATCATTAGAACTCTATATATCCCGAAATTGGTGACAAACTATCATTTCCAGTTTCAGAGTGAAAAAACGAAATGAGATGAAATCTTTAAGTTTTACGTCCCACGGTTTTGCCGGTTAGGCTAAAGGAGACGGTGTATATGAGAGATGAGTGAAATATTGGAATGAAGAAAGTAAGAGGAAACGGGAGAACCCCGAGAAAACCCACGAGCACGGAGTTTATCCACCACAGAGTGAAGAAACGATAGCACCAAGCAATTTTTAATATGGATTCTGTTTCACAACACTAGCTTCCATCCCTAAGTTTATTACTCTATTGCAACTGGAAGTGATACATAGTTACTTCTACGTTTACACTATTGATTCTCATAGAACGACAAAAGTACTAGAAAAAACAGTCTTTAGATTTCCTTGTCTTTAGATTTCACTTCTTAACTCCAACTACTATACAAAAATTGTATATTAGATAGTCGGTGTTATAAATTATCATATAGGTCTCTATATAACCCGAAAGTAGTAAAAAACTACCATTTCCAGTTTCAGAGTGAAGAAACGATAGCAGCAATCAGTTTTTAATATGGATTCAGTTCCACAACAGTAGCTTCCATCTCTAAGTTTATTACTCTATTGCAATTGGAAGTGATACATAGTTACTTCTACTTTTACACAATTGATTTTCATAGAACGACAAAGGTACTAGACGAAACAGTCCTTTGATTTCCTAGTCTTTAGATTTCACTTCTTATCTCCAAGTAGTATACAAAAATTGTATATTAGGTAGTCGGTGTTATAAATTATTCTGCAGATCTCTATATAAAACGAAAGTGGTATAAAACTACCATTTCCGGTTTCAGAGTGAAAGAGCGATAGCAGCAACCAGTTTTTAATATGGATTCTGTTTCACAACACTAGCTTCCATCTCTAAGTTTATCACTCTATTGCAACTGGAAGTGATACATAGTTGCTTCTACGTATACACTATTGATTCTCATAGAACGACAAAGGTACTAGACGAAACAATCTTTAGATTTCCTAGTCCTTATATTTCACTCTTTACCTTCAAGTAGTACACAAAAATTGTATATTAGCTAGTCGGTTTAATAATTATCATTTAGATCTCTATATAACCCGAAAGTGGTGAAAAACTACCATTTCCAGTTTCAGAGTGAAAGAGCGAAAGCAGCAACCAGTTTCTAATATGGACTCTGTTCCACAAGACTAGCTTCATCTCTAAGTTTATTACTCTATTGCAACTGAAAGCAATACATAGTTACTTCTATCTTTACAGAATTGATTCTCATAGAACGACAAAGGTACTAGAAGAAACAGTCTTTAGATTTCCTAGTCTTTAGATTTCATTTCTTAACTCCAAGTAGTATACAAAAATTGTATATTAGCTAGTCGGTGTTATAAATTATCATGTAGATCTCTATATAACCCGAAAGTGGTGACAAACTACTATGTCCAGTTTCAGAGTGAAGAAACGATAGCAGCAATCAGTTTTTAATATGGATTCAGTTCCACAACAGTAGCTTCCATCTCTAAGTTTATTACTCTATTGCAACTGGAAGTGATACATAGTTACTTCTACCTTTACACAATTGATTCTCAGAGAAAGACAAAGGTACTAGACGAAACAGTCCTTTGATTTCCTAGTCTTTAGATTTCACTTCTTATCTCCAAGTAGTATACAAAAATTGTATATTAGCTAGTCTGTGTTATAAATTATCATGTAGATCTCTATATAAAACGAAAGTGGTATAAAACTACCATTTCCAGTTTCAGAGTGAAAGAGCGATAGCAGCAACCAGTTTTTAATATGGTTTCTGTTTCACAACACTAGCTTCCATCTCTAAGTTTATCACTCTATTGCAACTGGAAGTGATATATAGTTGCTTCTACGTATACACTATTGATTCTCATAGAACGACAAAGGTACTAGTCGAAACAATCTTTAGATTTCCTACTCCTTATATTTCACTTTTTAACTTCAAGTAGTATACAAAAATTGTATATTAGCTAGTCGGTTTAATAATTATCATTTAGATTTCTATATAACCCGAAAGTGGTGAAAAACTACCATTTCCAGTTTCAGAGTGAAAGAGCGAAAGCAGCAACCAGTTTCTAATATGGACTCTGTTCCACACGACTAGCTTCATCTCTAAGTTTATTACTCTATTGCAACTGAAAGCGATACATAGTTACTTCTACGTTTACACTATTGGTTCTCATAGAACGACAAAGGTACTAGAAGAAACAGTCTTTAGATTTCCTAGTCTTTAGATTTCATTTCTTAACTCCAAGTAGTATACAAAAATTGTATATTAGCTAGTCGGTGTTATAAATTATCATGTAGATCTCTATATAAGCCGAAAGTGGTGACAAACTACTATGTCCAGTTTCAGAGTGAAGAAACGATAGCAGCAAGCAATTTTTAATATGGATTCTGTTTCACAACACTAGCTTCCATCTCTAAGTTTATTACTCTATTGCAACTGGAAGTGATACTTAGTTACTTCTACGTTTACACTATTGATTCTCATAGAACGACAAAGGTACTAGACAAAACAGTCTTTAGATTTCCTTGTCTTTAGATTTCACTTCTTAACTCCAACTAGTATACAAAAATTGTATATTAGATAGTCGGTGTTATAAATTATCATGTAGGTCTCTATATAACCCGAAAGTAGTAAAAAACTACCATTTCCAGTTTCAGAGTGAAGAAACGATAGCAGCAATCAGTTTTTAATATGGATTCAGTTCCACAACAGTAACTTCCATCTCTAAGTTTATTACTCTATTGCAACTGGAAGTGATACATAGTTACTTCTACCTTTACACAATTGATTCTCATAGAACGACAAAGGTACTAGACGAAATAGTCTTTAGATTTCCTAGTCTTTATATTTCACTTTTGAACTCCAAGTAGTTTACAAAAATTGTATATTAGCTAGTCGGTGTTATAAATTATCATGTAGATCTCTATATAACCCGAAACTGGTAAAAAACTATCATTTCCAGTTTCAGAGTGAAGAAACGATAGCAGCAAGATATTTTTAATATGGATTCTGTTTCAGAACACTAGCTTCCATCTCTAAGTTTATTACTCTATTGCAACAGGATGTTTTACATATCTCCTTCTACGTTTACACTATTGATTCTCATAGAACGACAAAGGTACTAGACGAAACAGTCTTTATTTTTCCTAGTCTTTATATTTCACTTCTTAACTCCAAGTAGTATACAAAAATTGTATATTAGATAGTCGGTGTTATAAATTATCGTGTAGGTCTCTATATAACCCGAAAGTGGTAAAAAAAAACAACCATTTCCAGTTTCAGAGTGAAGAAACGATAGCAGCAATCAGTTTTTAATATGGATTCTGTTCCACAACTGTAGCTTCCATCTCTAAGTTTATTACTCTATTGCAACTGGAAGTGATACATAGTTGCTTCTACGTATACACTATTGATTCCCATAGTACGACAAAAGTACTAGACGAAACAATCTTTAGATTTCCTAGTCTTTAGAATTCTCTTTTTAGCTCCAAGTAGTATACAAAAATTGAATATTAGCTAGTCGGTTTTATAAATTATCCTGTAGAACTCTATATAACCCGAAAGTGGTGACAAACTACAATTTCCAGTTTCAGAGTGAAAAAACGATAGCAGCAAGCAGTTTTTAATATAGATTCTGTTCCACAACACTAGCTTCCATCTCTAAGTTTATTACTCTATTGCAACTGGAAGTGATACATAGTTACTTCTACGTTTACACTATAGATTCTCATAGAACAAGAAAGGTACTAGACGAAACAGTCTTTAAATTTCCTAGTTTTTGTATTTCAATTTTTAACTCCAAGTAGTATATACAAATTGTATATTAGCTAGTCGGTGTTATAAATTATCATGTAGATTTCTATATAACCCGAAAGTGGTATAAAACTACCATTTCCAGTTTCAGAGTGAAAGAGCGATAGCAGCAACCAGTTTTTAATACGGATTCTGTTTCACAACACTAGCTTCCAACTCTAAGTTTATCACTCTATTGCAACTGGAAGTGATACATAGTTGCTTCTACGTTTACACTATTGATCCTCATAGTACGACGAAGGTACAAGATGAAACAGTCTTTAGATTTCCTAGTCTGTATATTTCACTTTCTAACTCCATGTAGTATACAAAAATTGTATATTATCTTGTCGATGTTATAAATTATCATATAGATCTCTATATAACGCGAAAGTGGTGACAAACTACTATGTCCAGTTTCAGAGTGAAGAAACGATTGCAGCAATCAGTTTTTAATATGGATTCTGTTTCACAACACTAGCTTCCATCTCTAAGTTTATTACTCTATTGTAACTGGAAGTGATACATAGTTACTTCTACGTTTACATTATTGATTCTCATAGAACGACAAAGGTACTAGACGAAACAGTCTTTAGATTTCCTTGTCTTTAGATTTCACTTCCTAACTCTAAGTAGTATACAAAAATTGTATATTAGCTAGTCAGTGTTATAAATTATCATGTAGATCTCTATATAACCCCAAAGTGGTAAAAAAACAACCATTTCCAGTTTCAGAGTGAAGAAACGATAGCAGAAATCAGTTTTTAATATGGATTCTGTTCCACAACAGTAGCTTCCATCTCTAAGTTTATCACTCTGTTGCAACTGGAAGTGATACATAGTTGCTTCTACGTATACACTATTGATTCTCATAGAACGAGAAAGGTACTAGACGAAACAGTCTTTAGATTTCCTAGTCTATAGATTTCACTTCCTAACTCCAAGTAGTATACAAAAATTGTATATTAGCTAGTCAGTGTTATAAACTATCATGTAGATCTCTATATAACCCGAAAGTGGTATAAAACTACCATTTCCAGTTTCAGAGTGAGAGAGCGATAGCAGCAACCAGTTTTTAATATGGATTCTGTTTCACAACACTAGCTTCCATCTCTAAGTTTATCACTCTATTGCAACTGGAAGTGATACATAGTTGCTTCTACGTATACACTATTGATTCTCATAGTACGACAAAGGTACTAGACGAAACAATCTTTAGATTTCCTAGTCCTTATATTTCACTTTTTACCTTCAAGTAGTATACAAAAATTGTATATTAGCTAGTCGGTGTTATAAATTATCATGTAGATCTCTATATAACCCGAAAGTGGTATAAAACTACCATTTCCAGTTTCAGAGTGAAAGAGGGATAGCAGCAACCATTTTGTAATATGGATTCTGTTCCACAAGACTAGCTTCGTCTCTAAGTTTATTACTCTATTGCAACTGAAAGCGATACATAGTTACTTCTACGTTTACACTATTGATTCTCATAGAACGACAAAGGTACTAGAAGAAACAGTCTTTAGATTCACTAGTCTTTAGATTTCACTTCTTAGCTCCAAGTAGTATACACAAATTTTATAATAGCTAGTCAGTGTTATAAATTATCATGTAGATCTCTATATTACCCGAAAGTGGTAACAAACTACCATTTCCAGTTTGAGAGTGAAGTAACGATAGCAGCAAGCAATTTTTAATATGGATTCTGTTTCACAACACTAGCTTCCATCTCTAAGTTTATTACTCTATTGCAACTGGAAGTGATACATAGTTACTTCTACGTTTACACTATTGATTCTTATATAATGACAAATGTTCTAGATGAAACAGTCTTTAGATTTCCTAGTCTGTATATTTCACTTTCTAACTCCATATAGTATACAAAAATGGTATATTTGCTAGTCGATGTTATAAATTATCATATAGATCTCTATATAACCCGAAAGTGGTGACAAACTACTATGTCCAGTTTCAGAGTGAAGAAACGATTGCAGCAATCAGTTTTTAATATGGATTCTGTTTCACAACACTAGCTTCCATCTCTAAGTTTATTACTCTATTGTAACTGGAAGTGATACATAGTTACTTCTACGTTTACACTATTGATTCTCATAGAACGACAAAGGTACTAGACGAAACAGTCTTTAGATTTCCTAGTCTTTATATTTCACTTTTTAACTCCAAGTAGTATACAAAAATTGTATATTAGCTAGTCGGTGTTATAAATTATCATGTAGATCTCTATATAACACGAAAGTGGTGAAAAACTACCATTTCCAGTTTCGGAGTGAAGAAACGATAGCAGCAAACAATTTTTAATATGGATTCTGTTTCACAACACTAGCTTCCATCTCTAAGTTTATTACTCTATTGCAACTGGAAGTGATACATAGTTACTTCTACGTTTACACTATTGATTCTCATATAATGACAAAGGTTCTAGATGAAACAGTCTTTAGATTTCCTAGTCTGTATATTTCACTTTCTAACTCCATATAGTATACAAAAATGGTATATTTGCTAGTCGATGTTATAAATTATCATATAGATCTCTATATAACGCGAAAGTGGTGACAAACTACTATGTCCAGTTTCAGAGTGAAGAAACGATTGCAGCAATCAGTTTTTAATATGGATTCTGTTTCACAACACTAGCTTCCATCTCTAAGTATATTACTCTATTGTAACTGGAAGTGATACATAGTTACTTCTACGTTTACACTATTGATTCTCATAGAACGACAAAGGTACTAGACGAAACAGTCTTTAGATTTCCTAGTCTTTAGATTTCACTTCCTAACTCCAAGTAGTATACAAAAATTGTATATAAGCTAGTCGGTGTTATAAATTATCATGTAGATCTCTATATAACCCGAAAGTGGTGAAAAACTACCATTTCCAATTTGAGAGTGAAGTAACGATAGCAGCAAGCAATTTTTAATATGGATTCTGTTTCACAACACTAGCTTCCATCTCTAAGTTTATTACTCTATTGCAACTGGAAGTGATACATAGTTACTTCTACGTTTACACTATTGATTCTCATAGAACGACAAAGGTACTAGACAAAACAGTCTTTAGATTTCCTAGTATTTATATTTCACTTCTTAACTCCAAGTAGTATACAAAAATTGCATATTAGCTAGTCGGTGTTATAAATTATCATGTAGATCTCTATATAAAACGAAAGTGGTATAAAACTACCATTTCCAGTTTCAGAGTGAAAGAGCGATAGCAGCAACCAGTTTTTAATACGGATTCTGTTTCACAACACTAGATTCCATCTCTAAGTTTATCACTCTATTGCAACTGGAAGTGATACATAGTTACTTCTATCTTTACACAATTGATTCTCATAGAACTACAAAGGTACTAGACGAAACAGTCTTTAGATTTCCTAGTCTTTAGATTTCACTTCCTAACTCCAAGTAGTATACAAAAATTGTATATAAGCTAGTCGGTGTTATAAATTATCATGTAGATCTCTATATAACCCGAAAGTGGTGAAAAACTACCATTTCCAATTTGAGAGTGAAGTAACGATAGCAGCAAGCAATTTTTAATATGGATTCTGTTTCACAACACTAGCTTCCATCTCTAAGTTTATTACTCTATTGCAACTGTAAGTGATACATAGTTACTTCTACGTTTACACTATTGATTCTCATAGAACGACAAAGGTACTAGAAGAAACAGTCTTTAGATTCACTAGTCTTTAGATTTCACTTCTTAGCTCCAAGTAGTATACAAAAACTGTATAATAGCTAGTCAGTGTTATAAATTATCATGTAGATCTCTATATAACCCGAAAGTGGTAACAAACTTCCATTTCCAGTGTCACAGTGAAAGAGCGATAGCAGCAACCAGGTTTTAATATGAATTCTGTTCCACGACACTAGCTTCCATCTCTATGTTCAATACTCTATTGCAACTGGAATTGATACATAGTTACTTCTACGTTTGCTTTATTGATTCTCATAGAAGGACAAAGGTACTAGAATAAACAGTCTTTGGATTTCCTAGTCTTTATATTTCACTTTTTAACTCCAAGTAGTATACAAAAATTGTATATTAGCTAGTCGGTGTTACAAATTATCATGTAGATCTCTATATAACCCGGAAGTGGTGACAAACTACCATTTCCAGTTTCAGAGTGAAAGAGCGATAGCAGCAACCAGTTTTTAATATGGATTCTGTTCCACAACACTAGCTTCCATCTCTAAGTTTATCCATCTATTGCAACTGGAACTGATACATAGTTACTTCTACGTTTACACTATTGAATCTCATAGATCGACAAATGTACTAGACGAAACAGTCTGTAGATTTCCTAGTCTTTATATTTCACTTTTTAACTCCAAGCAGTATACAAAAATTGTATATTAGCTGGTCGGTGTTATAAATTATCATATAGATCTCTATATAACCCGAAAGTGGTGAAAAACTACCATTTCCAGTTTCAGAGTGAAGAAACGATAGCAGCAAGCAGTTTTTAATATGGATTTTGTTTCACAACACTAGCTTCCATCTCTAAGTGTATTACTCTATTGCAACTGTAAGTGATACATAGTTACTTCTACGTTTACACTATTGATTCTCATATAACGACAAAGGTACTAGATGAAACAGTTTTTAGATTTCCTAGTCTTTATATTTCACTTTTTAACTCCATGTAGTATACAAAAGTTGTATATTAGCTAGCCGATGTTATAAATTATCATATAGTTCTCTATATAACCCGAAAGTGGTTGCAAACTACTATGTCCAGTTTCAGAGTGAAGAAACGATTGCAGCAATCAGTTTTTAATATGGATTCTGTTTCACAACACTATCTTCCATCTCTAAGTTTATTACTCTATTGCAACTGGAAGTGATACATAGTTACTTCTACCTTTACACTATTGATTCTCATAGAACGACAAAGGTACTAGACGAAACAGTCTTTAGATTTCCTAGTCTTTAGATTTCACTTCTTAACTTCAAGTAGTATACAAAAATTGTATATTAGATAGTCGGTGTTATAAATTATCATTTAGATCTCTATATAACCCGAAAGTGGTGAAAAACTACCATTTCCATTTTCAGAGTGAAAGAGCGATAGCAGCAACCAGTTCCTAATATGCATTCTGTTCCACAAGACTAGCTTCATCTCTAAGTTTATTACTCTATTGCAACTGAAAGCGATACATAGTTACTTCTACGTTTACACTATTGATTCTCATAGAACGACAAAGGTACTAGACGAAACAGTCTTTAGATTTCCTAGTCTTTAGATTTCACTTCCTAACTCCAAGTAGTATACAAAAATTGTATATTAGCTAGTCGGTGTTATAAATTATCATGTAGATCTCTATATAAAACGAAAGTGGTGAAAAACTACCATTTAAAGTTTCAGAGTTAAGTAACGATAGCAGCAAGCAATTTTTAATATGGATTCTGTTTCACAACACTAGCTTCCATCTCTATGTTTATTACTCTATTGCAACTAGAAGTGATACATAGTTACTTCTACGTTTACACTATTGATTCTCATAGAACGACAAAGGTACTAGACAAAACAGTCTTTAGATTTCCTAGTCTTTATATTTCACTTCTTAACTCCAAGTAGTATACAAAAATTTTATATTAGATAGTCGATGTTATAAATTATCGTGTAGGTCTCTATATAACCCGAAAGTGGTAAAAAAAAACAACCATTTCCAGTTTCAGAGTGAAGAAACGATAGGAGCAATCAGTTTTTAATATGGATTCTGTTCAAAAACTGTAGCTTCCAACTCTAAGTTTATTACTCTATTGCAACTGGAAGTGATACATAGTTACTTCTACCTTTACACAATTGATTCTCATAGAACGACAAAGGTACTAGACGAAACAGTCTTTAGATTTCCTTGTCTTTATATTTCACTTTTTAACTCCAAGTAGTATACAAAAATTGTATATTAACTAGTCTGTGTTATAAATTATCATGTAGATCTCTATATAACCCGAAAGTGGTAACAAACTACCATTTTCAGTTTCACAGTGAAAGAGCGATAGCAGCAACCAGGTTTTAATACGGATTCTGTTCCAATACACTATCTTCCATCTCTAAGTTTATTACTCTATTGCAACTGGAAGTGATACATAGTTACTTCTACATTTACACTATTGATTCTCATAGAACGACAAAGTTACTAGACGAAACAGTCTTTAGATTTCCTAGTCTTTATATTTCACTTTTTAACTCCAAGTAGTATACAAAAATTTTATATTAGCTAGTCGGTGTTATAAATTATCATTAGAACTCTATATATCCCGAAATTGGTGACAAACTATCATTTCCAGTTTCAGAGTGAAAAAACGAAATGAGATGAAATCTTTAAGTTTTACGTCCCACGGTTTTGCCGGTTAGGCTAAAGGAGACGGTGTATATGAGAGATGAGTGAAATATTGGAATGAAGAAAGTGGGAGGAAACGGGAGAACCTCGAGAAAACCCACGAGCACGGTGTTTATCCACCACAGAGTGAAAAAACGATAGCAGCAAGCAGTTTAATATGGATTCTGTTTCACAACTCTAGCTTCCATCTCTAAGATTATTACTCTATTGCAACTGGAAGTTTTACATATCTCCTTCTACGTTTACACTATTGATTCTCATAGAATGACAAAGGTACTAGACGAAACAATCTTTAGATTTCCTAGTCCTTATATTTCACTTTTTACCTTCAAGTAGTATACAAAAATTGTATATTAGCTAGTCGGTTTAATAATTATCATGTAGATCTCTATATAACCCGAAAGTGGTGACAAACTACTATGTCCAGTTTCAGAGTGAAGAAACGATAGCACCAAGCAATTTTTAATATGGATTCTGTTTCACAACACTAGCTTCCATCTCTAAGTTTATTACTCTATTGCAACTGGAAGTGATACATAGTTACTTCTACGTTTACACTATTGATTCTCATAGAACGACAAAGGTACTAGAAAAAACAGTCTTTAGATTTCCTTGTCTTTAGATTTCACTTCTTAACTCCAACTACTATACAAAAATTGTATATTAGATAGTCGGTGTTATAAATTATCATATAGGTCTCTATATAACCCGAAAGTAGTAAAAAACTACCATTTCCAGTTTCAGAGTGAAGAAACGATAGCAGCAATCAGTTTTTAATATGGATTCAGTTCCACAACAGTAGCTTCCATCTCTAAGTTTATTACTCTATTGCAATTGGAAGTGATACATAGTTACTTCTACGTTTACACTATTGATTCTCATAGAACGACAAAGGTACTAGACGAAACAGTCTTTAGATTTCCTAGTCTTTATATTTCACTTTTTAACTCCAAGTAGTATACAAAAATTGTATATTAGCTAAACGGTGTTATAAATTATCATGTAGATCTCTATATAACACGAAAGTGGTGAAAAACTACCATTTCCAGTTTCAGAGTGAAGAAACGATAGCAGCAAACAATTTTTAATATGGATTCTGTTTCACAACACTAGCTTCCATCTCTAAGTTTATTACTCTATTGCAACTGGAAGTGATACATAGTTACTTCTACGTTTACACTATTGATTCTCATATAATGACAAAGGTTCTAGATGAAACAGTCTTTAGATTTCCTAGTCTGTATATTTCACTTTCTAATTCCATATAGTATACAAAAATGGTATATTTGCTAGTCGATGTTATAAATTATCATATAGATCTCTATATAACGCGAAAGTGGTGACAAACTACTATGTCCAGTTTCAGAGTGAAGAAACGATTGCAGCAATCAGTTTTTAATATGGATTCTGTTTCACAACACTAGCTTCCATCTCTAAGTTTATTACTCTATTGTAACTGGAAGTGATACATAGTTACTTCTACGTTTACACTATTGATTCTCATAGAACGACAAAGGTACTAGACGAAACAGTCTTTAGATTTCCTAGTCTTTAGATTTCACTTCCTAACTCCAAGTAGTATACAAAAATTGTATATAAGATAGTCGGTGTTATAAATTATCATGTAGATCTCTATATAACCCGAAAGTGGTGAAAAACTACCATTTCCAGTTTGAGAGTGAAGTAACGATAGCAGCAAGCAATTTTTAATATGGATTCTGTTTCACAACACTAGCTTCCATCCCTAAGTTTATTACTCTATTGCAACTGGAAGTGATACATAGTTACTTCTACGTTTACACTATTGATTCCCATAGAACGACAAAGGTACTAGACAAAACAGTCTTTAGATTTCCTAGTATTTATATTTCACTTCTTAACTCCAAGTAGTATACAAAAATTGCATATTAGCTAGTCGGTGTTATAAATTATCATGTAGATCTCTATATAAAACGAAAGTGGTATAAAACTACCATTTCCAGTTTCAGAGTGAAAGAGCGATAGCAGCAACCAGTTTTTAATACGGATTCATTTTCACAACACTAGCTTCCATCTCTAAGTTTATCACTCTATTGCAACTGGAAGTGATACATAGTTACTTCTATCTTTACACAATTGATTCTCATAGAACTACAAAGGTACTATACGAAACAGTCTTTAGATTTCCTAGTCTTTATATTTCACTTTTAACTCCAAGTAGTATACAAAAATTGTTTATTAGCTAGTCGGTGTTATAAAGTATCATGTAGATCTCCATATAACCCGAAAGTTGTATAAAACTACCATTTCCAGTTTCAGAGTGAAGAAACGATAGCAGCAACCAGTTTTTAATATGGATTCTGTTTCACAACACTAGCTTCCATCTCTAAGTTTATCACTCTATTGCAACTGGAAGTGATACATAGTTGCTTCTACGTATACACTATTGATTCCCATAGTACGACAAAGGTACTAGACGAAACAATCTTTAGATTTCCTAGTCTTTATATTTCAATTTTTAACTTCAAGTAGTATACAAAATTGTACATTAGCTAGTCGGTGTAATAATTATCATTTAGATCTCTATATAACCCGAAAGTGGTGAAAAACTACCATTTCCAGTTTCAGAGTGAAAGAGCGATAGCAGCAACCATTTTGTAATACGCATTCTGTTCCACAGGACTACCTTCATCTCTAAGTTTATTACTCTATTGCAACTGAAAGCGATACATAGTTACTTCTACGTTTACACTATTGATTCTCATAGAACGACAAAGGTACTAGAAGAAACAGTCTTTAGATTCACTAGTCTTTAGATTTCACTTCTTAGCTCCAAGTAGTATACAAAAACTGTATAATAGCTAGTCAGTGTTATAAATTATCATGTAGATCTCTATATAACCCGAAAGTGGTAACAAACTTCCATTTCCAGTGTCACAGTGAAAGAGCGATAGCAGCAACCAGGTTTTAATATGAATTCTGTTCCACGACACTAGCTTCCATCTCTATGTTCAATACTCTATTGCAACTGGAATTGATACATAGTTACTTCTACGTTTGCTTTATTGATTCCCATAGAAGGACAAAGGTACTAGAGTAAACAGTCTTTAGATTTCCTAGTCTTTATATTTCACTTTTTAACTCCAAGTAGTATACAAAAATTGTATATTAGCTAGTCGGTGTTACAAATTATCATGTAGATCTCTATATAACCCGAAAGTGGTGACAAACTACCATTTCCAGTTTCAGAATGAAGAAACGATAGCAGCAAACAATTTTTAATATGGATTCTGTTTCACAACACTAGCTTCCATCTCTAAGTTTATTACTCTATTGCAACTGGAAGTGATACATAGTTACTTCTACGTTTACACTATTGATTCTCATAGAACGACAAAGGTACTAGACAAAACAGTCTTTATTTTTCCTAGTCTTTATATTTCACTTCTTAACTCCAAGTAGTATACAAAAATTGTATATTAGATAGTCGGTGTTATAAATTATTGTGTAGCTCTCTATATAACCCGAAAGTGGTAAAAAAAACAACCATTTCCAGTTTCAGAGTGAAGAAACGATAGCAGCAATCAGTTTTTAATATGGATTCTGTTCCACAACTGTAGCTTCCATCTCTAAGTTTATTACTCTATTGCAACTGGAAGTGATACATAGTTGCTTCTACGTATACACTATTGATTCTCATAGTACGACAAAGGTACTAGACGAAACAATCTTTAGATTTCCTAGTCTGTATTTTTCACTTTAAAACTCCATGTAGTATACAAAATTTTTATATTAGCTAGTCGATGTTATAAATTATCATATAGATCTCTATATAACCCGAAAGTGGTGACAAACTACTATGCCCAGTTTCAGAGTGAAGAAACGATTGCAGCAATCAGTTTTTAATATGGATTCTGTTTCACAACACTAGCTTCCATCTCTAAGTTTATTTGTCTATTGTAACTGGAAGTGATACATAGTTACTTCTACGTTTACACTATTGATTCTCATAGAACGACAAAGGTACTAGACGAAACAGTCTTTAGATTTCCTAGTCTTTATATTTCACTTTTTAACTCCAAGTAGTATACAAAAATTGTATATTAGCTAGTCGGTGTTATAAATTATCATGTAGATCTCTATAAAACACGAAAGTGGTAAAAAACTACCATTTCCAGTTTCAGAGTGAAGAAACGATAGCAGCAAACAATTTTTAATATGGATTCTGTTTCACAACACTAGCTTCCATCTCTAAGTTTATTACTCTATTGCAACTGGAAGTGATACATAGTTACTTCTACGTTTACACTATTGATTCTCATATAATGACAAAGGTTCTAGATGAAACAGTCTTTAGATTTCCTAGTCTGTATATTTCACTTTCTAACTCCATATAGTATACAAAAATGGTATATTTGCTAGTCGATGTTATAAATTATCATATAGATGTCTATATAACCCGAAAGTGGTGACAAACTACTATGTCCAGTTTCAGAGTGAAGAAACGATTGCAGCAATCAGTTTTTAATATGGATTCTGTTTCACAACACTAGCTTCCATCTCTAAGTTTATTACTCTATTGTAACTGGAAGTGATACATAGTTACTTCTACGTTTACACTATTGATTCTCATAGAACGACAAAGTTACTAGACGAAACAGTCTTTAGATTTCCTAGTCTTTAGATTTCACTTCCTAACTCCAAGTAGTATACAAAAATTGTATATAAGCTAGTCGGTGTTATAAATTATCATGTAGATCTCTATATAACCCGAAAGTGGTGAAAAACTTCCATTTCCAGTTTGAGAGTGAAGTAACGATAGCAGCAAGCAATTTTTAATATGGATTCTGTTTCACAACACTACCTTCCATCTCTAAGTTTATTACTCTATTGCAACTGGAAGTGATACATAGTTACTTCTACGTTTACACTATTGATTCTCATAGAACGACAAAGGTACTAGACAAAACAGTCTTTAGATTTCCTAGTCTTTATATTTCACTTCTTAACTGCAAGTAGTATACAAAAATTGTATATTAGATAGTCGGTGTTATAAATTATCGTGTAGGTCTCTATATAACCCGAAAGTGGTAAAAAAACAACCATTTCCAGTTTCAGAGTGAAGAAACGATAGCAGCATTCAGTTTTTAATAAGGATTCTGTTTCACAACACTAGCTTCCATCTCTAAGTTTATCACTCTATTGCAACTGGAAGTGATACATAGTTACTTCTACCTTTACACAATTGATTCTCATAGAACGAGAAAGGTACTAGACGAAACAGTCTTTATTTTTCCTAGTCTTTATATTTCACTTTTTAACTCCAAGTAGTATACAAAAATTGTATATTAGCTAGTCGGTGTTATAAATTATCATGTAGATCTCTATATAAAACGAAAGTGGTATAAAACTACCATTTCCAGTTTCAGAGTGAAAGAGCGATAGCAGCAACCAGTTTTTAATGCGGGTTCTGTTTCACAACACTAGCTTCCATCTCTAAGTTTATCACTCTATTGCAACTGGAAGTGATACATAGTTACTTCTACCTTTACACAATTGATTCTCATAGAACTACAAAGGCACTAGACGAAACAGTCTTTAGATTTCCTAGTCTTTACATTTCACTTTTTAACTCCAAGTAGTATACAAAAATTGTATATTAGCTAGTCGGTGTTATAAATTATCATGTAGATCTCTATATAACCCGAAAGTTGTATAAAACTACCATTTCCAGTTTCAGAGTGAAGAAACGATAGCAGCAACCAGTTTTTAATATGGATTCTGTTTCACAACACTAGCTTCCATCTCTAAGTTTTTCACTCTATTGCAACTGGAAGTGATACATAGTTGCTTCTACGTATACACTATTGATTCCCATAGTACGACAAAGGTACTAGACGAAACAATCTTTAGATTTCCTAGTCTTTATATTTCAATTTTTAACTTCAAGTAGTATACAAAAATTGTATATTAGCTAGTCGGTGTAATAATTATCACTTAGATCTCTATATAACCCGAAAGTGGTGAAAAACTACCATTTCCAGTTTCAGAGTAAAAGAGCGATAGCAGCAACCATTTGTAATATGGATTCTGTTCCACAAGACTAGCTTCATCTCTAAGTTTATTACTCTATAGCAACTGAAAGCGATACATAGTTACTTCTACGTTTACACTATTGATTCTCATAGAACGACAAAGGTACTAGAAGAAACAGTCTTTAGATTCAATAGTCTTTAGATTTCACTTCTTAGCTCCAAGTAGTATACAAAAACTGTATAATAGCTAGTCAGTGTTATAAATTATCATGTAGATCTCTATATAACCCGAAAGTGGTAACAAACTTCCATTTCCAGTGTCACAGTGAAAGAGCGATAGCAGCAACCAGGTTTTAATATGAATTCTGTTCCACGACACTAGCTTCCATCTCTATGTTCAATACTCTATTGCAACTGGGATTGATACATAGTTACTTCTGCGTTTGCTTTATTGATTCTCATAGAAGGACAAAGGTACTAGACTAAACAGTCTTTAGATTTCCTAGTCTTTATATTTCTCTTTTTAACTCCAAGTAGTATACAAAAATTGTATATTAGCTAGTCGGTGTTACAAATTATCATGTAGATCTCTATATAACCCGAAAGTGGTGACAAAATACTATGTCCAGTTTCAGAGTTAAGAAACGATTGCAGCAATCAGTTATTAATATGGATTCTGTTTCACAACACTAGCTTCCATCTCTAAGTTTATTACTCTATTGTAACTAGAAGTGATACATAGTTACTTCCACGTTTACACTATTGATTCTCATAGAACGACAAAGGTACTAGACGAAACTGTCTTTAGATTTCCTAGTCTTTAGATTTCACTTCCTAACTCCAAGTAGTATACAAAAATTGTATATTAGCTAGTCGGTGTTATAAATGATCATGTAGATCTCTATATAACCCGAAAGTGGTGAAAAACTACCATTTCCAGTTTGAGAGTGAAGTAATGATAGCAGCAAGCAATTTTTAATATTGATTCTGTTTCACAACACTAGCTTCCATCTCTAAGTTTATTACTCTATTGCAACTGGAACTGATACATAGTTACTTCTACGTTTACACAATTGATTCTCATAGAACGACAAGGTACTATACGAAATAGTCTTTAGATTTCCTAGTCTTTATATTTCACTTTTTAACTCCAAGTAGTATACAAAAATTGTATATTAGCTAGTCGGTGTTATAAATTATCATGTAGATCTCTATATAAAACGAAAGTGGTATAAAACTACCATTTCCAGTTTCAGAGTGAAAGAGGGATAGCAGCAACCAGTTTTTAATACGGGTTCTGTTTCACAACACTAGCTTCCATCTCTAAGTTTATCACTCTATTGCAACTGGAAGTGATACATAGTTACTTCTACCTTTACACAATTGATTCTCATAGAACTACAAAGGTACTAGACGAAACAGTCTTTAGATTTCCTAGTCTTTACATTTCACTTTTTAACTCCAAGTAGTATACAAAAATTGTATATTAGCTAGTCGGTGTTATAAATTATCATGTAGATCTCTATATAACCCGAAAGTTGTATAAAACTACCATTTCCAGTTTCAGAGTGAAGAAACGATAGCAGCAACCAGTTTTTAATATGGATTCTGTTTCACAACACTAGCTTCCATCTCTAAGTTTTTCACTCTATTGCAACTGGAAGTGATACATAGTTGCTTCTACGTATACACTATTGATTCCCATAGTACGACAAAGGTACTAGACGAAACAATCTTTAGATTTCCTAGTCTTTATATTTCAATTTTTAACTTCAAGTAGTATACAAAAATTGTATATTAGCTACTCGGTGTAATAATTATCACTTAGATCTCTATATAACCCGAAAGTGGTGAAAAACTACCATTTCCAGTTTCAGAGTGAAAGAGCGATAGCAGCAACCATTTTGTAATATGGATTCTGTTCCACAAGACTAGCTTCATCTCTAAGTTTATTACTCTATTGCAACTGAAAGCGATACATCTTTACTTCTACGTTTACACTATTGATTCTCATAGAACGACAAAGGTACTAGAAGAAACAGTCTTTAGATTCACTAGTCTTTAGATTTCACTTCTTAGCTCCAAGTAGTATACAAAAACTGTATAATAGCTAGTCAGTGTTATAAATTATCATGTAGATCTCTATATAACCCGAAAGTGGTAACAAACTTCCATTTCCAGTGTCACAGTGAAAGAGCGATAGCAGCAACCAGGTTTTAATATGAATTCTGTTCCACGACACTAGCTTCCATCTCTATGTTCAATACTCTATTGCAACTGGAATTGATACATAGTTACTTCTACGTTTGCTTTATTGATTCTCATAGAAGGACAAAGGTACTAGACTAAACAGTCTTTAGATTTCCTAGACTTTATATTTCTCTTTTTAACTCCAAGTAGTATACAAAAATTGTATATTAGCTAGTCGGTGTTACAAATTATCATGTAGATCTCTATATAACCCGAAAGTGGTGACAAACTACTATGTCCAGTTTCAGAGTTAAGAAACGATTGCAGCAATCAGTTTTTAATATGGATTCTGTTTCACAACACTAGCTTCCATCTCAAAGTTTATTACTCTATTGTAACTGGAAGTGATACATAGTTACTTCCACGTTTACACTATTGATTCTCATAGAACGACAAAGGTACTAGACGAAACTGTCTTTAGATTTCCTAGTCTTTAGATTTCACTTCCTAACTCCAAGTAGTATACAAAAATTGTATATTAGCTAGTCGGTGTTATAAATGATCATGTAGATCTCTATATAACCCGAAAGTGGTGAAAAACTACCATTTCCAGTTTGAGAGTGAAGTAACGATAGCAGCAAGCAATTTTTAATATTGATTCTGTTTCACAACACTAGCTTCCATCTCTAAGTTTATTACTCTATTGCAACTGGAACTGATACATAGTTACTTCTACGTTTACACAATTGATTCTCATAGAACGACAAGGTACTATAAGAAATAGTCTTTAGATTTCCTAGTCTTTATATTTCACTTTTTAACTCCAAGTAGTATACAAAAGTTGTATATTAGATAGTCGGTGTTATAAATTATCGTGTAGGTTTCTATATAACCCGAAAGTGGTAAAAAAACAACCAATTCCAGTTTCAGAGTGAAGAAACGATAGCAGCAATCAGTTTTTAATATGGATTCTGCTCCACAACTGTAGCTTCCATCTCTAAGTTTATTACTCTATTGCAACTGGAAGTGATACATAGTTACTTCTACCTTTACACAATTGATTCTCATAGAACGACAAGGTACTATACGAAATAGTCTTTAGATTTCCTAGTCTTTATATTTCACTTTTTAACTCCAAGTAGTATACAAAAATTGTTTATTAACTAGTCTGTGTTATAAATTATCATGTAGATCTCTATATAACCCGAAAGTGGTGACAAACTAACATATCCAGTTTCAGAGTGAAAAAACGATAGCAGCAAGCAATTTTTAATATGGATTCTGTTCCACAACACTAGCTTCCATCTCTAAGTTTATCACTTTATTGCAACTGGAAGTGATACATAGTTGCTTCTACGTTTACACTATTGATTCTCATAGAACGACAAAGGTACTAAACAAAACAATCTTTAGATTTCCTAGTCTTTATATTTCACTTTTTAATTTCAAGTAGTATACAAAAATTGTATATTAGCTAGTCGGTGTTATAAATTATCGTGTAGGTCTCTATATAACCCGAAAGTGGTAAAAAAACAACCATTTCCCGTAACAGAGTGAAGAAACGATAGCAGCAATCAGTTTTTAATATGGATTCTGTTCCACAACGGTAGCTTCCATCTCTAAGTTTATTACTCTATTGCAACTGGAAGTGATACATAGTTACTTCTACGTTTACACTATTGATTCTCATAGAACGACAAAGGTACTAGACGAAACAATCTTTAGATTTCGTAGTCCTTATATTTCACTTTTTACCTTCAAGTAGTATACAAAAATTGTATATTAGCTAGTCGGTGTTATAAATTATCATGTAGATCTCTATATAACCCAAAATGGTGAAAAACAACCCTTTCCAATTTCAGAGTGAAGAAACGACAGCAGCAAGCAATTTTTAATATGGATTCTGTTTCACAACACTAGCTTCCATCTCTAGGTTTATTACTCTATTGCAACTGGAAGTGATACATAGTTACTTCTACCTTTACACAATTGATTCTCATAGAACGACAAAGGTACTAGACGAAATAGTTTTTAGATTTCCTAGTCTTTATATTTCAGTTTTTAAATCCAAGTAGTTTACAAAAATTGTATATTAGCTAGTCGGTGTTATAAATTATCATGTAGATCTCTATATAACCCGAAAGTGGTGAAAAACTACCATTTCCAGTTTCAGAGTGAAGAAACGATAGCAGCAAGCAATTTTTAATATGGATTCTGTTTCACAACACTAGCTTCCATCTCTAAGTTTACTACTCTATTGCAACAGGAAGTTTTACATATCTCCTTCTACGTTTACACTATTGATTCTCATAAAACGACAAAGGTACTAGACGAAACAGTCTTTAGATTTCTTAGTATTTAGAATTCTCTTTTTAGCTCCAAGTAGTATACAAAAATTGTATATTAGCTAGTCGGTGTTATAAATTATCCTGTAGAACTCTATATAACCCGAAAGTGGTGACAAACTACCATTTCCAGTTTCAGAGTGAAGAAACGATAGCAGCAAACAATTTTTAATATGGATTCTCTCTCACAACACTAGCTTCCATCTCTAAGTTTATTACTCTATTGCTACTGGAAGTGATACATAGTTACTTCTACGTTTACACTATTGATTCTCATAGAACGACAAAGGTACTAGACGAAACAGTCTTTAGATTTGCTAGTCTTTATATTTCACTTTTTAACTCCAAGTAGTATACAAAAATTGTATATTAGCTAGTCGGTGTTATAAGTTATCCTGTAGAGCTCTATATAACCCGAAAGTGGTGACAAACTACCATTTCCAGTTTCAGTGTGAAAAAACGATAGCAGAAGCAGTTTTTAATATGGATTCTGTTCCACAACACTAGCTTCCATCTCTAAGTTTATTACTCTATGGCAACTGGAAGTTTTACATATCTCCTTCTACGTTTACACTGTTGAATCTCATTGAACGACAAAGGTACTAGACGAAACAGTCTTTAGATTTCCTAGTCTTTAGATTTCACTTCTTATCTTCAAGTAGTATACAAAAATTGTATATTAGTTAGTCGGTGTTATAAATTATCATGTAGATCTCTATATAACCCGAAAGTGGTGAAAAACTACCATTTCCAGTTTCAGAGTGAAGAAACGATAGCAGCAAAAAATTTTTAATATGGATTCTCTCTCACAACACTAGCTTCCATCTCTAAGTTTATTACTCTATTGCTACTGGAAGTGATACATAGTTACTTCTACGTTTACACTATTGATTCTCATAGAACGACAAAGGTACTAGACGAAACAGTCTTTAGATTTCTTAGTCTTTATATTTCACTTTTTAAATCCCAGTAGTTTACAAAAATTGTATATTAGCTAGTCGGTGTTATAAATTATCATGTAGATCTCTATATAACCCGAAAGTGGTGAAAAACTACCATTTCCAATTTCAGAGTGAAGAAACGACAGCTGCAAGCAATTTTTAATATGGATTCTGTTTCACAACACTAGCTTCCATCTCTAGGTTTATTACTCTATTGCAACTGGAAGTGATACATAGTTACTTCTACCTTTACACAATTGATTCTCATAGAACGACAAAGGTATTAGACGAAATAGTCTTTAGATTTCCTAGTCTTTATATTTCACTTTTTAAATCCCAGTAGTTTACAAAAATTGTATATTAGCTAGTCGGTGTTATAAATTATCATGTAGATCTCTATATAACCCGAAAGTGGTGAAAAACTACCATTTCCAGTTTCAGAGTGAAGAAACGATAGCAGCAAGCAATTTTTATATATGGATTATGTTTCACAACACTAGCTTCCATCTCTAAGTTTATTACTCTATTGCAACAGGAAGTTTTACATATCTCCTTCTACGTTTACACTATTGATTCTCATAGAACGACAAAGGTACTAGACGAAACAGTCTTTAGATTTCCTAGTTTTTAGAATTCTCTTTTTACCTCCAAGTAGTATACAAAAACTGTATATTAGCTAGTCGGTGTTATAAATTATCCTGTAGAACTCTATATAACCCGAAAGTGGTGACAAACTACAATTTCCAGTTTCAGAGTGAGAAAACGATAGCAGCAAGCAGTTTTTAATACGGATTGTGTTCCACAACACTATCTTCCATCTCTAAGTTTATTACTCTATTGCAACTGGAAGTGATACATAGTTACTTCTACATTTACACTATAGATTCTCATAGAACGACAAAGGGACTAGACGAAACAGTCTTTAGATTTCCTAGTCTTTATATTTCACTTTTTAACTCCAAGGAGTATACCAAAATTGTATATTAGCTAGTCGGTGTTATAAGTTATCCTGTAGAGCTCTATTTAACCCGAAAGTGGTGACAAACTACCATTTCCAGTTTCAGGGTGAAAAAACGATAGCAGCAACCAGTTTTTAATATGGATTCTGTTGCACAAGACTAGCTTCATTTCTAAGTTTATTACTCTATTGCAACTGAAAGCGATACATAGTTACTTCTACGTTTACACTATTGATTCTCATAGAACGACAAAGGTACTAGACGAAACAGTCTTTAGATTTCCTAGTCTTTAGATTTCACTTCTTAACTCCAAGTAGTATACAAAAATTGTATATTAGCTAGTCGGTGTTATAAATTATCATGTAGATCTTTATATAACCCGAAAGTGGTGAAAAACTACCCTTTCCAATTTCAGAGTGAAGAAACGACAGCAACAAGCAATTTTTGATATGGATTCTCTCTCACAACACAAGCTTCCATCTCTAAGTTTATTACTCTATTGCTACTGGAAGTGATACATAGTTACTTCTACGTTTACACTATTGAATCTCATAGAACGACAAAGGTACTAGACGAAACAGTCTTTAGATTTCCTAGTCTTTATATTTCACTTTTTAAATCCAAGTAGTATACAAAAATTGTATATTAGCTAGTCGATGTTATAAATTATCATATAGATCTCTATATAACCCGAAAGTGGTGACAAACTAACACGTCCGGTTTCAGAGTGAAAGAGCGATAGCAGCAACCAGTTTTTAATATGGATTCTGTTCGACAACACTAGCTTCTATCTCTAAGTTTATTACTCTATTGCAACTGAAAGCGATACATAATTACTTCTACGTTTACACTATTGATTCTCATAGAACGACAAAGGTACTAGACGAAACATTCTTTAGATTTCCTAGTCTTTAGATTTCACTTCTTAGCTCCAAGTAGTATACAAAAATTTTATATTAGCTAGTCGATGTTATAAATTATCATATAGATCTCTATATAACCCGAAAGGGGTGACAAACTACTATGTCCTGTTTCAGAGTGAAGAAACGATTAGAGCAATCAGTTTTTAATATGGATTCTGTGTCACAACACTAGCTTCCATCTCGAAGATTATTATTCTATTGTAACTGGAAGTGATACATAGTTACTTCTACGTTTACACTATTGATTCTCATAGAACGACAAAGGTACTAGACGAAACAGTCTTTAGATTTCCTAGTCTTTAGATTTCACTTCTTAACTCCAAGTAGTATACAAAAATTGTATATTAGATAGTCGGTGTTATAAATTATCATGTAGATCTCTATATAACCCGAAAGTGGTGAAAAACTACCCTTTCCAATTTCAGAGTGAAGAAACGACAGCAGCAAGCAATTTTTAATATGGATTCTGTTTCACAACACTAGCTTCCATCTCTAGGTTTATTACTCTATTGCAACTGGAAGTGATACATAGTTACTTCTACCTTTACACAATTGATTCTCATAGAACGACAAAGGTACTAGACGAAACAGTCTTTAGATTTCCTAGTCTTTAGAATTCTCTTTTTAGCTCCAACTAGTATACAAAATATTATAATAGCTAGTCAGTGTTATAAATTATCATGTAGATCTCTATATAACCCGAAAGTGGTGAAAAACTACCATTTCCAGTTTCAGAGTGAAGAAACGATAGCAGCAAACAATTTTTAATATGGATTCTCTCTCACAACACTAGCTTCCATCTCTAAGTTTATTACTCTATTGCAACTGAAAGCGATACATAATTACTTCTACGATTACACTATTGATTCTCATAGAACGACAAAGGTACTAGACGAAACATTCTTTAGATTTCCCAGTCTTTAGATTTCACTTCTTAGCTCCAAGTAGTATACAAAAATTGTATATTAGCTAGTCGATGTTATAAGTTATCATATAGATCTCTATATAACCCGAAAGTGGTGACAAACTAACATGTCCGGTTTCAGAGTGAAAGAGCGATAGCAGCAACCAGTTTTTAATATGGATTCTGTTCCACAACACTAGCTTCCATCTCTAAGTTTATTACTCTATTGCAACTGAAAGCGATACATAATTACTTCTACGTTTACACTATTGATTCTCATAGAACGACAAAGGTACTAGACGAAACATTCTTTAGATTTCCTAGTCTTTAGATTTCACTTCTTAGCTCCAAGTAGTATACAAAAATTGTATATTAGCTAGTCGATGTTATAAATTATCATATAGATCTCTATATAACCCGAAAGTGGTGACAAACTACTATGTCCTGTTTCAGAGTGAAGAAACGATTAGAGCAATCAGTTTTTAATATGGATTCTGTGTCACAACACTAGCTTCCATCTCTAAGATTATTATTCTATTGTAACTGGAAGTGATACATAGTTACTTCTACGTTTACACTATTGATTCTCATAGAACGACAAAGGTACTAGACGAAACAGTCTTTAGATTTCCTAGTCTTTAGATTTCACTTCTTAACTCCAAGTAGTATACAAAAATTGTATATTAGCTAGTCGGTGTTATAAATTATCATGTAGATATCTATATAACCCGAAAGTGGTGAAAAACTACCCTTTCCAATTTCAGAGTGAAGAAACGACAGCAGCAAGCAATTTTTAATATGGATTCTGTTTCACAACACTAGCTTCCATCTCTAGGTTTATTACTTTATTGCAACTGGAAGTGATTCATAGTTACTTCTACCTTTACACAATTGATTCTCATAGAACGACAAAGGTACTAGACGAAATAGTCTTCAGAATTCCTAGTCTTTATATTTCACTTTTTAAATCCAAGTAGTTTACAAAAATTGTACATTAGCTAGTCGGTGTTATAAATTATCATGTAGATCTTTATATAACCCGAAAGTGGTGAAAAACTACCATTTCCAGTTTCAGAGTGAAGAAACGATAGCAGCAAGCAATTTTTAATATGGATTCTGTTTCACAACACTAGCTTCCATCTCTAAGTTTATTACTCTATTGCAACAGGAAGTTTTACATATCTCCTTCTACGTTTACACTATTGATTCTCATAGAACGACAAAGGTACTAGACGAAACAGTCTTTAGATTTCCTAGTTTTTAGAATTCTCTTTTTAGCTCCAAGTGGTATACAAAAATTATATATTAGCCAGTCGGTGTTATAAATTATCCTGTCGAACTCTATATAACCCGAAAGTGGTGACAAACTACCATTTCCAGTTTCAGAGTGAGAAAACGATAGCAGCAAGCAGTTTTTAATATGGATTCTGTTCCACAACACTATCTTCCATCTCTAAGTTTATTACTCTATTGCAACTGGAAGAGATACATAGTTACTTCTACATTTACACTATAGATTCTCATAGAACGACAAAGGTACTAGACGAAACAGTCTTTAGATTTCCTAGTCTTTATATTTCACTTTTTAACTCCAAGTAGTATACCAAAATTGTATATTAGCTAGTCGGTGTTATAAGTTATCCTGTAGAGCTCTATATAACCCGAAAGTGGTGACAAACTACCATTTCCAGTTTCAGGGTGAAAAAACGATAGCAGCAACCAGTTTTTAATATGGATTCTGTTGCACAAGACTAGCTTCATTTCTAAGTTTATTACTCTATTGCTACTGGAAGTGATACATAGTTAGTTCTACGTTTACACTATTGAATCTCATAGAACGACAAAGGTACTAGACGAAACAGTCTTTAGATTTTCTAGTCTTTATATTTCACTTTTTAACTCCAAGTAGTATACAAAAATTGTATATTAGCTAGTCGATGTTATAAATTATCATATAGATCTCTATATAACCCGAAAGTGGTGACAAACTAACACGTCCGGTTTCAGAGTGAAAGAGCGATAGCAGCAACCAGTTTTTAATATGGATTCTGTTCGACAACACTAGCTTAGATCTCTAAGTTTATTACTCTATTGCAACTGAAAGCGATACATAATTACTTCTACGTTTACACTATTGATTCTCATAGAACGACAAAGGTACTAGACGAAACATTCTTTAGATTTCCTAGTCTTTAGATTTCACTTCTTAGCTCCAAGTAGTGTACAAAAATTGTATATTAGCTAGTCGATGTTATAAATTATCATATAGATCTCTATATAACCCGAAAGGGGTGACAAACTACTATGTCCTGTTTCAGAGTGAAGAAACGATTAGAGCAATCAGTTTTTAATATGGATTCTGTGTCACAACACTAGCTTCCATCTCGAAGATTATTATTCTATTGTAACTGGAAGTGATACATAGTTACTTCTACGTTTACACTATTGATTCTCATAGAACGACAAAGGTACTAGACGAAACAGTCTTTAGATTTCCTAGTCTTTAGATTTCACTTCTTAACTCCAAGTAGTATACAAAAATTGTATATTAGCTAGTCGGTGTTATAAGTTATCATGTAGATCTCTATATAACCCGAAAGTGGTGAAAAACTACCATTTCCAGTTTCAGAGTGAAGAAACGATAGCAGCAAACAATTTTTAATATGGATTCTCTCTCACAACACTAGCTTCCATCTCTAAGTTTATTACTCTATTGCTACTGGAAGTGATACATAGTTACTTCTACGTTTACACTATTGATTCTCATAGAATGACAAAGGTACTAGACGAAACAGTCTTTAGATTTCCTAGTCTTTATATTTCACTTTTTAACTCCAAGTAGTATACAAAAATTGTATATTAGCTAGTCGATGTTATAAATTATCATATAGACCTCTATATAAGTCGAAATTGGTGACATACTAACATGTCCGGTTTCAGAGTGAAAGAGCGATAGCAGCAACCAGTTTTTAATATGGATTCTGTTCCACAACACTAGCTTCCATCTCTAAGTTTATTACTCTATTGCAACTGAAAGCGATGCATAATTACTTCTATGTTTACACTATTGATTCTCATAGAACGACAAAGGTACTAGACGAAACATTCTTTAGATTTCCTAGTCTTTAGATTTCACTTCTTAGCTCCAAGTAGTATACAAAAATTGTATATTAGCTAGTCGATTTTATAAATTTTCATATAAATCTCTATATAACCCGAAAGTGGTGACAAACTACTATGTCCTGTTTCAGAGTGAAGAAACGATTAGAGCAATCAGTTTTTAATATGGATTCTGTGTCACAACACTAGCTTCCATCTCTAAGATTATTATTCTATTGCAACTGGAAGTGATACATAGTTACTTCTACGTTTGCACTATTGATTCTCATAGAACGACAAAGGTACTAGACGAAACAGTCTTTAGATTTCCTAGTCTTTAGATTTCACTTCTTAACTCCAAGTAGTATACAAAAATTGTATATTAGCTGGTCGGTGTTATAAATTATCATGTAGATCTCTATATAACCCGAAAGTGGTGAAAAACTACCATTTCCTATTTCAGAGTGAAGAAACGATAGCAGCAAGCAATTTTTAATATGGATTCTGTTTCACAACACTAGCTTCCATCCCTAGGTTTATTACTCTATTGCAACTGGAAGTGATACATAGTTACTTCTACCTTTACACAATTGATTCTCATAGAACGACAAAGGTACTAGACGAAATAGTCTTTAGATTTCCTAGTCTTTATATTTCACTTTTTAAATACAAGTAGTTTACAAAAATTGTATATTAGCTAGTCGGTGTTATAAATTATCATGTAGATCTCTAAATAACCCGAAAGTGGTGAAAAACTACCCTTTCCAGTTTCAGAGTGAAGAAACGATAGCAGCAAGCAATTTTTAATATGGATTCTGTTTCACAACACTAGCTTCCATCTCTAAGTTTATTACTCTATTGCAACAGGAAGTTTTACATATCTCCTTCTACGTTTACACTATTGATTCTCATAGAACGACAAAGGTACTAGACGAAACAGTCTTTAGATTTCCTAGTCTTTAGAATTCTCTTTTTAGCTCCAAGTATTATACAAAAATTGTATATTAGCTAGTCGGTGTTATAAATTATCCTGTAGAACTCTATATAACCCGAAAGTGGTGACAAACTACCATTTCCAGTTTCAGAGTGAGAAAACGATAGCAGCAAGCAGTTTTTAATATGGATTCTGTTTCACAACACTATCTTCCATCTCTAAGTTTATTACTCTATTGCAACTGGAAGTGATACAAAGTTACTTCTTTATTTACACTATAGATTCTCATAGAACGACAAAGGTACTAGACGAAACAGTTTTTAGATTTCCTAGTCTTTATATTTCACTTTTTAACTCCAAGTAGTATACAAAAATTGTATATTAGCTAGTCGGTGTTATAAGTTATCCTGTAGAGCTCTATATAACCCGAAAGTGGTGACAAACTACCATTTCCAGTTTCAGAGTGAAAAAACGATAGCAGCAACCAGTTTTTAATATGGATTCTGTTGCACAAGACTAGCTTCATCTCTAAGTTTATTACTCTATTGCAACTGAAAGCGATACATATCTCCTTCTACGTTTACACTATTGATTCTCATAGAACGACAAAGGTACTAGACGAAACAGTCTTTAGATTTCCTAGTCTTTAGAATTCTCTTTTTAGCTCCAAGTATTATACAAAAATTGTATATTAGCTGGTCGGTGATATAAATTATCATGTAGATCTTTATATAACCCGAAAGTGGTGAAAAACTACCATTTCCAGTTTCAGAGTGAAGAAACGATAGCAGCAAACAATTTTTAATATGGATTCTGTTCCACAACACTAGCTTCCATCTCTAAGTTCAATAATCTATTGCAACTGGAAGTGATACATAGTTACTTCTACGTTTACTTTATTGATTCTCATAGAACGACAAAGGTACTAGAGTAAACAGTCTTTAGATTTCCTAGTCTTTATATTTCACTTTTCAACTACAAGTAGTATACAAAAATTGTATATTAGCTAGTCGGTGTTATAAATTATCATGTAGATCTCTATATAGCCCGAAAGTGGTGAAAAACTACCACTTCCAGTTTCAGAGTGAAGAAACGATAGCAGGAAGCAATTTTTAATATGGATTCTGTTTCACAACACTAGCTTCCATCTCTAAGTTTATTACTCTATTGCAACTGGAAGTGATACATAGTTACTTCTACGTTTACACTATTGATTCTCATATAACGACAAACAGATGAAACTAGATGGTACTAGATGAAACAGTCTTTAGATTTCCTAGTCTGTATATTTCACTTTTTAACTCCAAGTAGTATACAAAAATTGTATATTAGCTAGTCGATGTTATAAATTATCATATAGATCTCTATATAACCCGAAAGTGGTGACAAACTACCATCTCCACTTTCAGAGTGAAGAAACGATTGCAGCAATCAGTTTTTAATATGGATTCTGTTTCACAACACTAGCTTCCATCTCTAAGTTTATTTCTCTATTGCAACTGAAAGCGATACATAGTTACTTCTACATTTACACTATAGATTCTCATAGAACGACAAAGGTACTAGACGAAACAGTCTTTAGATTTCTAGTCTTTATATTTCACTTTTTAACTCCAAGTAGTATACAAAAATTGTATATTAGCTAGTCGGTGTTATAAGTTATCCTGTAGAGCTCTATATAACCCGAAAGTGGTGACAAACTACCATTTCCAGTTTCAGAGTGAAAAAACGATAGCAGCAAGCAGTTTTTAATATGGATTCTGTTCCACAACACTAGCTTCCATCTCTAAGGTTATTACTCTATTGCAACTAAAAGTTTTACATATCTCCTTCTACGTTTACACTATTGATTCTCATAGAACGACAAAGGTACTAGACGAAACAGTCTTTAGATTTCCTAGTCTTTAGATTTCACTTCTTATCTTCAAGTAGTATACAAAAATTGTATATTAGCTATTCGGTGTTATAAATTATCATGTAGATCTCTATATAACCCGAAAGTGGTATAAAACTACCATTTCCAGTTTCAGAGTGAAAGAGCGATAGCAGCAACCAGTTTTTAATATGGATTCTGTTGCACAAGACTAGCTTCTTCTCTAAGTTTATTAGTCTATTGCAACTGAAAGCGATACATAGTTACTTCTACGTTTACACTATTGATTCTCATAGAACGACAAAGGTACTAGAAGAAACAGTCTTTAGTTTTCCTAGTCTTTGGATTTCGCTTCTTAGCTCCAACTAGTATACAAAATATTATAATAGCTAGTCAGTATTATAAATTATCATGTAGATCTCTATATAACCCGAAAGTGGTGAAAAACTATCATTTCCAGTTTCAGAGTGAAGAAACGATAGCAGCAAACAATTTTTAATATGGATTCTCTCTCACAACACTAGCTTCCATCTCTATGTTTATTACTCTATTGCTACTGGAAGTGATACACAGTTACTTCTACGTTTACACTATTGATTCTCATAGAACGACAAAGGTACTAGACGAAACAGTCTTTAGATTTCCTAGTCTTTAGATTTCACTTTTTAACACCAAGTAGTATACAAAAATTGTATATTAGCTAGTCGATGTTATAAATTATCATATAGATCTCTATATAACCCGAAAGTGGTGACAAACTAACATGTCCGGTTTCAGAGTGAAAGAGCGATAGCAGCAACCAGTTTTTAATATGGATTCTGTTCCACAACACTAGCTTCCATCTCTAAGTTTATTACTCTATTGCAACTAAAAGTTTTACATATCTCCTTCTACGTTTACACAATTGATTCTCATAGAACGACAAGGTACTATACGAAATAGTCTTTAGATTTCCTAGTCTTTATATTTCACTTTTTAACTCCAAGTAGTATACAAAAATTGTTTATTAACTAGTCTGTGTTATAAATTATCATGTAGATCTCTATATAACCCGAAAGTGGTGACAAACTAACATATCCAGTTTCAGAGTGAAAAAACGATAGCAGCAAGCAATTTTTAATATGGATTCTGTTCCACAACACTAGCTTCCATCTCTAAGTTTATCACTTTATTGCAACTGGAAGTGATACATAGTTGCTTCTACGTTTACACTATTGATTCTCATAGAACGACAAAGGTACTAGACAAAACAATCTTTAGATTTCCTAGTCTTTATATTTCACTTTTTAATTTCAAGTAGTATACAAAAATTGTATATTAGCTAGTCGGTGTTATAAATTATCGTGTAGGTCTCTATATAACCCGAAAGTGGTAAAAAAACAACCATTTCCCGTAACAGAGTGAAGAAACGATAGCAGCAATCAGTTTTTAATATGGATTCTGTTCCACAACAGTAGCTTCCATCTCTAAGTTTATTACTCTATTGCAACTGGAAGTGATACATAGTTACTTCTACGTTTACACTATTGATTCTCATAGAACGACAAAGGTACTAGACGAAACAATCTTTAGATTTCGTAGTCCTTATATTTCACTTTTTACCTTCAAGTAGTATACAAAAATTGTATATTAGCTAGTCGGTGTTATAAATTATCATGTAGATCTCTATATAACCCAAAATGGTGAAAAACAACCCTTTCCAATTTCAGAGTGAAGAAACGACAGCAGCAAGCAATTTTTAATATGGATCTGTTTCACAACACTAGCTTCCATCTCTAGGTTTATTACTCTATTGCAACTGGAAGTGATACATAGTTACTTCTACCTTTACACAATTGATTCTCATAGAACGACAAAGGTACTAGACGAAATAGTTTTTAGATTTCCTAGTCTTTATATTTCAGTTTTTAAATCCAAGTAGTTTACAAAAAATGTATATTAGCTAGTCCGTGTTATAAATTATCATGTAGATCTCTATATAACCCGAAAGTGGTGAAAAACTACCATTTCCAGTTTCAGAGTGAAGAAACGATAGCAGCAAGCAATTTTTAATATGGATTCTCTCTCACAACACTAGCTTCCATCTCTAAGTTTACTACTCTATTGCAACAGGAAGTTTTACATATCTCCTTCTACGTTTACATTATTGATTCTCATAAAACGACAAAGGTACTAGACGAAACAGTCTTTAGATTTCTTAGTCTTTAGAATTCTCTTTTTAGCTCCAAGTAGTATACAAAAATGGTATATTAGCTAGTCGGTGTTATAAATTATCCTGTAGAACTCTATATAACCCGAAAGTGGTGACAAACTACCATTTCCAGTTTCAGAGTGAAGAAACGATAGCAGCAAACAATTTTTAATATGGATTCTCTCTCACAACACTAGCTTCCATCTCTAAGTTTATTACTCTATTGCTACTGGAAGTGATACATAGTTACTTCTACGTTTACACTATTGATTCTCATAGAACGACAAAGGTACTAGACGAAACAGTCTTTAGATTTGCTAGTCTTTATATTTCACTTTTTAACTCCAAGTAGTATACAAAAATTGTATATTAGCTAGTCGGTGTTATAAGTTATCCTGTAGAGCTCTATATAACCCGAAAGTGGTGACAAACTACCATTTCCAGTTTCAGTGTGAAAAAACGATAGCAGAAGCAGTTTTTAATATGGATTCTGTTCCACAACACTAGCTTCCATCTCTAAGTTTATTACTCTATTGCAACTGGAAGTTTTACATATCTCCTTCTACGTTTACACTGTTGAATCTCATTGAACGACAAAGGTACTAGACGAAACAGTCTTTAGATTTCCTAGTCTTTAGATTTCACTTCTTATCTTCAAGTAGTATACAAAAATTGTATATTAGTTAGTCGGTGTTATAAATTATCATGTAGATCTCTATATAACCCGAAAGTGGTAAAAAACTACCATTTCCAATTTCAGAGTGAAGAAACGACAGCAGCAAGCAATTTTTAATATGGATTCTGTTTCACAACACTAGCTTCCATCTCTAGGTTTATTACTCTATTGCAACTGGAAGTGATACATAGTTACTTCTAAATTTACACAATTGATTCTCATAGAACGACAAAGGTATTAGACGAAATAGTCTTTAGATTTCCTAGTCTTTATATTTCACTTTTTAAATCCCAGTAGTTTACAAAAATTGTATATTAGCTAGTCGGTGTTATAAATTATCATGTAGATCTCTATATAACCCGAAAGTGGTGAAAAACTACCATTTCCAGTTTCAGAGTGAAGAAACGATAGCAGCAAGCAATTTTTATATATGGATTCTGTTTCACAACACTAGCTTCCATCTCTAAGTTTATTACTCTATTGCAACAGGAAGTTTTACATATCTCCTTCTACGTTTACACTATTGATTCTCATAGAACGACAAAGGTACTAGACGAAACAGTCTTTAGATTTCCTAGTTTTTAGAATTCTCTTTTTAGCTCCAAGTAGTATACAAAAATTGTATATTAGATAGTCGGTGTTATAAATTATCCTGTAGAACTCTATATAACCCGAAAGTGGTGACAAACTACCATTTCCAGTTTCAGAGTGAGAAAACGATAGCAGCAAGCAGTTTTTAATATGGATTCTGTTCCACAACACTATCTTCCATCTCTAAGTTTATTACTCTATTGCAACTGGAAGTGATACATAGTTACTTCTACATTTACACTATAGATTCTCATAGAACGACAAAGGGACTAGACGAAACAGTCTTTAGATTTCCTAGTCTTTATATTTCACTTTTTAACTCCAAGGAGTATACCAAAATTGTATATTAGCTAGTCGGTGTTATAAGTTATCCTGTAGAGCTCTATATAACCCGAAAGTGGTGACAAACTACCATTTCCAGTTTCAGGGTGAAAAAACGATAGCAGCAACCAGTTTTTAATATGGATTCTGTTGCACAAGACTAGCTTCATTTCTAAGTTTATTACTCTATTGCAACTGAAAGCGATACATAGTTACTTCTACGTTTACACTATTGATTCTCATAGAACGACAAAGGTACTAGACGAAACAGTCTTTAGATTTCCTAGTCTTTAGATTTCACTTCTTAACTCCAAGTAGTATACAAAAATTGTATATTAGCTAGTCGGTGTTATAAATTATCATGTAGATCTCTATATAACCCGAAAGTGGTGAAAAACTACCCTTTCCAATTTCAGAGTGAAGAAACGACAGCAACAAGCAATTTTTGATATGGATTCTCTCTCACAACACTAGCTTCCATCTCTAAGTTTATTACTCTATTGCTACTGGAAGTGATACATAGTTACTTCTACGTTTACACTATTGAATCTCATAGAACGACAAAGGTACTAGACGAAACAGTCTTTAGATTTCCTAGTCTTTATATTTCACTTCTTAGCTCCAAGTAGTATACAAAAATTTTATATTAGCTAGTCGATGTTATAAATTATCATATAGATCTCTATATAACCCGAAAGGGGTGACAAACTACTATGTCCTGTTTCAGAGTGAAGAAACGATTAGAGCAATCAGTTTTTAATATGGATTCTGTGTCACAACACTAGCTTCCATCTCGAAGATTATTATTCTATTGTAACTGGAAGTGATACATAGTTACTTCTACGTTTACACTATTGATTCTCATAGAACGACAAAGGTACTAGACGAAACAGTCTTTAGATTTCCTAGTCTTTAGATTTCACTTCTTAACTCCAAGTAGTATACGAAAATTGTATATTAGCTAGTCGGTGTTATAAATTATCATGTAGATCTCTATATAACCCGAAAGTGGTGAAAAACTACCCTTTCCAATTTCAGAGTGAAGAAACGACAGCAGCAAGCAATTTTTAATATGGATTCTGTTTCACAACACTAGCTTCCATCTCTAAGTTTATTACTCTATTGCAACTGGAAGTGATACATAGTTACTTCTACCTTTACACAATTGATTCTCATAGAACGACAAAGGTACTAGACGAAACAGTCTTTAGATTTCCTAGTCTTTAGAATTCTCTTTTTAGCTCCAACTAGTATACAAAATATTATAATAGCTAGTCAGTGTTATAAATTATCATGTAGATCTCTATATAACCCGAAAGTGGTGAAAAACTACCCTTTCCAATTTCAGAGTGAAGAAACGACAGCAACAAGCAATTTTTGATATGGATTCTCTCTCACAACACTAGCTTCCATCTCTAAGTTTATTACTCTATTGCTACTGGAAGTGATACATAGTTACTTCTACGTTTACACTATTGAATCTCATAGAACGACAAAGGTACTAGACGAAACAGTCTTTAGATTTCCTAGTCTTTATATTTCACTTTTTAAATCCAAGTAGTATACAAAAATTGTATATTAGCTAGTCGATGTTATAAATTATCATATAGATCTCTATATAACCCGAAAGTGGTGACAAACTAACACGTCCGGTTTCAGAGTGAAAGAGCGATAGCAGCAACCAGTTTTTAATATGGATTCTGTTCGACAACACTAGCTTCTATCTCTAAGTTTATTACTCTATTGCAACTGAAAGCGATACATAATTACTTCTACGTTTACACTATTGATTCTCATAGAACGACAAAGGTACTAGACGAAACATTCTTTAGATTTCCTAGTCTTTAGATTTCACTTCTTAGCTCCAAGTAGTATACAAAAATTTTATATTAGCTAGTCGATGTTATAAATTATCATATAGATCTCTATATAACCCGAAAGGGGTGACAAACTACTATGTCCTGTTTCAGAGTGAAGAAACGATTAGAGCAATCAGTTTTTAATATGGATTCTGTGTCACAACACTAGCTTCCATCTCGAAGATTATTATTCTATTGTAACTGGAAGTGATACATAGTTACTTCTGCGTTTACACTATTGATTCTCATAGAACGACAAAGGTACTAGACGAAACAGTCTTTAGATTTCCTAGTCTTTAGATTTCACTTCTTAACTCCAAGTAGTATACAAAAATTGTATATTAGATAGTCGGTGTTATAAATTATCATGTAGATCTCTATATAACCCGAAAGTGGTGAAAAACTACCCTTTCCAATTTCAGAGTGAAGAAACGACAGCAGCAAGCAATTTTTAATATGGATTCTGTTTCACAACACTAGCTTCCATCTCTAGGTTTATTACTCTATTGCAACTGGAAGTGATACATAGTTACTTCTACCTTTACACAATTGATTCTCATAGAACGACAAAGGTACTAGACGAAACAGTCTTTAGATTTCCTAGTCTTTAGAATTCTCTTTTTAGCTCCAACTAGTATACAAAATATAATAATAGCTAGTCAGTGTTATAAATTATCATGTAGATCTCTATATAACCCGAAAGTGGTGAAAAACTACCATTTCCAGTTTCAGAGTGAAGAAACGATAGCAGCAAACAATTTTTAATATGGATTCTCTCTCACAACACTAGCTTCCATCTCTAAGTTTATTACTCTATTGCAACAGAAAGCGATACATAATTACTTCTACGATTACACTATTGATTCTCATAGAACGACAAAGGTACTAGACGAAACATTCTTTAGATTTCCCAGTCTTTAGATTTCACTTCTTAGCTCCAAGTAGTATACAAAAATTGTATATTAGCTAGTCGATGTTATAAATTATCATATAGATCTCTATATAACCCGAAAGTGGTGACAAACTAACATGTCCGGTTTCAGAGTGAAAGAGCGATAGCAGCAACCAGTTTTTAATATGGATTCTGTTCCACAACACTAGCTTCCATCTCTAAGTTTATTACTCTATTGCAACTGAAAGCGATACATAATTACTTCTACGTTTACACTATTGATTCTCATAGAACGACAAAGGTACTAGACGAAACAGTCTTTAGATTTCCTAGTCTTTAGATTTCACTTCTTAGCTCTAAGTAGTATACAAAAATTGTATATTAGCTAGTCGATGTTATAAATTATCATATAGATCTCTATATAACCCGAAAGTGGTGACAAACTACTATGTCCTGTTTCAGAGTGAAGAAACGATTAGAGCAATCAGTTTTTAATATGGATTCTGTGTCACAACACTAGCTTCCATCTCTAAGATTATTATTCTATTGTAACTGGAAGTGATACATAGTTACTTCTACGTTTACACTATTGATTCTCATAGAACGACAAAGGTACTAGACGAAACAGTCTTTAGATTTCCTAGTCTTTAGATTTCACTTCTTAACTCCAAGTAGTATACAAAAATTGTATATTAGCTAGTCGGTGTTATAAATTATCATGTAGATATCTATATAACCCGAAAGTGGTGAAAAACTACCCTTTCCAATTTCAGAGTGAAGAAACGACAGCAGCAAGCAATTTTTAATATGGATTCTGTTTCACAACACTAGCTTCCATCTCTAGGTTTATTACTTTATTGCAACTGGAAGTGATTCATAGTTACTTCTACCTTTACACAATTGATTCTCATAGAACGACAAAGGTACTAGACGAAATAGTCTTCAGAATTCCTAGTCTTTATATTTCACTTTTTAAATCCAAGTAGTTTACAAAAATTGTATATTAGCTAGTCGGTGTTATAAATTATCATGTAGATCTTTATATAACCCGAAAGTGGCGAAAAACTACCATTTCCAGTTTCAGAGTGAAGAAACGATAGCAGCAAGCAATTTTTAATATGGATTCTGTTTCACAACACTAGCTTCCATCTCTAAGTTTTTTACTCTATTGCAACAGGAAGTTTTACATATCTCCTTCTACGTTTACACTATTGATTCTCATAGAACGACAAAGGTACTAGACGAAACAGTCTTTAGATTTCCTAGTTTTTAGAATTCTCTTTTTAGCTCCAAGTGGTATACAAAAATTATATATTAGCCAGTCGGTGTTATAAATTATCCTGTAGAACTCTATATAACCCGAAAGTGGTGACAAACTACCATTTCCAGTTTCAGAGTGAGAAAACGATAGCAGCAAGCAGTTTTTAATATGGATTCTGTTCCACAACACTATCTTCCATCTCTAAGTTTATTACTCTATTGCAACTGGAAGAGATACATAGTTACTTCTACATTTACACTATAGATTCTCATAGAACGACAAAGGTACTAGACGAAACAGTCTTTAGATTTCCTAGTCTTTATATTTCACTTTTTAACTCCAAGTAGTATACCAAAATTGTATATTAGCTAGTCGGTGTTATAAGTTATCCTGTAGAGCTCTATATAACCCGAAAGTGGTGACAAACTACCATTTCCAGTTTCAGGGTGAAAAAACGATAGCAGCAACCAGTTTTTAATATGGATTCTGTTGCACAAGACTAGCTTCATTTCTAAGTTTATTACTCTATTGCTACTGGAAGTGATACATAGTTAGTTCTACGTTTACACTATTGAATCTCATAGAACGACAAAGGTACTAGACGAAACAGTCTTTAGATTTTCTAGTCTTTATATTTCACTTTTTAACTCCAAGTAGTATACAAAAATTGTATATTAGCTAGTCGATGTTATAAATTATCATATAGATCTCTATATAACCCGAAAGTGGTGACAAACTAACACGTCAGGTTTCAGAGTGAAAGAGCGATAGCAGCAACCAGTTTTTAATATGGATTCTGTTCGACAACACTAGCTTAGATCTCTAAGTTTATTACTCTATTGCAACTGAAAGCGATACATAATTACTTCTACGTTTACGCTATTGATTCTCATAGAACGACAAAGGTACTAGACGAAACATTCTTTAGATTTCCTAGTCTTTAGATTTCACTTCTTAGCTCCAAGTAGTGTACAAAAATTGTATATTAGCTAGTCGATGTTATAAATTATCATATAGATCTCTATATAACCCGAAAGGGGTGACAAACTACTATGTCCTGTTTCAGAGTGAAGAAACGATTAGAGCAATCAGTTTTTAATATGGATTCTGTGTCACAACACTAGCTTCCATCTCTAAAATTATTATTCTATTGTAACTGGAAGTGATACATAGTTACTTCTACGTTTACACTATTGATTCTCATAGAACGACAAAGGTACTAGACGAAACAGTCTTTAGATTTCCTAGTCTTTAGATTTCACTTCTTAACTCCAAGTAGTATACAAAAATTGTATATTAGCTAGTCGGTGTTATAAGTTATCATGTAGATCTCTATATAACCCGAAAGTGGTGAAAAACTACCATTTCCAGTTTCAGAGTGAAGAAACGATAGCAGCAAACAATTTTTAATATGGATTCTCTCTCACAACACTAGCTTCCATCTCTAAGTTTATTACTCTATTGCTACTGGAAGTGATACATAGTTACTTCTACGTTTACACTATTGATTCTCATAGAATGACAAAGGTACTAGACGAAACAGTCTTTAGATTTCCTAGTCTTTATATTTCACTTTTTAACTCCAAGTAGTATACAAAAATTGTATATTAGCTAGTCGATGTTATAAATTATCATATAGATCTCTATATAAGCCGAAATTGGTGACATACTAACATGTCCGGTTTCAGAGTGAAAGAGCGATAGCAGCAACCAGTTTTTAATATGGATTCTGTTCCACAACACTAGCTTCCATCTCTAAGTTTATTACTCTATTGCAACTGAAAGCGATACATAATTACTTCTACGTTTACACTATTGATTCTCATAGAACGACAAAGGTACTAGACGAAACATTCTTTAGATTTCCTAGTCTTTAGATTTCACTTCTTAGCTCCAAGTAGTATACAAAAATTGTATATTAGCTAGTCGATGTTATAAATTATCATATAAATCTCTATATAACCCGAAAGTGGTGACAAACTACTATGTCCTGTTTCAGAGTGAAGAAACGATTAGAGCAATCAGTTTTTAATATGGATTCTGTGTCACAACACTAGCTTCCATCTCTAAGATTATTATTCTATTGCAACTGGAAGTGATACATAGTTACTTCTACGTTTACACTATTGATTCTCATAGAACGACAAAGGTACTAGACGAAACAGTCTTTAGATTTCCTAGTCTTTAGATTTCACTTCTTAACTCCAAGTAGTATACAAAAATTGTATATTAGCTAGTCGGTGTTATAAATTATCATGTAGATCTCTATATAACCCGAAAGTGGTGAAAAACTACCCTTTCCAATTTCAGAGTGAAGAAACGACAGCAGCAAGCAATTTTTAATATGGATTCTGTTTCACAACACTAGCTTCCATCCCTAGGTTTATTACTCTATTGCAACTGGAAGTGATACATAGTTACTTCTACCTTTACACAATTGATTCTCATAGAACGACAAAGGTACTAGACGAAATAGTCTTTAGATTTCCTAGTCTTTATATTTCACTTTTTAAATACAAGTAGTTTACAAAAATTGTATATTAGCTAGTCGGTGTTATAAATTATCATGTAGATCTCTAAATAACCCGAAAGTGGTGAAAAACTACCCTTTCCAGTTTCAGAGTGAAGAAACGATAGCAGCAAGCAATTTTTAATATGGATTCTGTTTCACAACACTAGCTTCCATCTCTAAGTTTATTACTCTATTGCAACAGGAAGTTTTACATATCTCCTTCTACGTTTACACTATTGATTCTCATAGAACGACAAAGGTACTAGACGAAACAGTCTTTAGATTTCCTAGTCTTTAGAATTCTCTTTTTAGCTCCAAGTATTATACAAAAATTGTATATTAGCTAGTCGGTGTTATAAATTATCCTGTAGAACTCTATATAACCCGAAAGTGGTGACAAACTACCATTTCCAGTTTCAGAGTGAGAAAACGATAGCAGCAAGCAGTTTTTAATATGGATTCTGTTTCACAACACTATCTTCCATCTCTAAGTTTATTACTCTATTGCAACTGGAAGTGATACAAAGTTACTTCTTTATTTACACTATAGATTCTCATAGAACGACAAAGGTACTAGACGAAACAGTTTTTAGATTCCCTAGTCTTTATATTTCACTTTTTAACTCCAAGTAGTATACAAAAATTGTATATTAGCTAGTCGGTGTTATAAGTTATCCTGTAGAGCTCTATATAACCCGAAAGTGGTGACAAACTACCATTTCCAGTTTCAGAGTGAAAAAACAATAGCAGCAACCAGTTTTTAATATGGATTCTGTTGCACAAGACTAGCTTCATCTCTAAGTGTATTACTCTATTGCAACTGAAAGCGATACATATCTCCTTCTACGTTTACACTATTGATTCTCATAGAACGACAAAGGTACAAGACGAAACAGTCTTTAGATTTCCTAGTCTTTAGAATTCTCTTTTTAGCTCCAAGTATTATACAAAAATTGTATATTAGCTGGTCGGTGATATAAATTATCATGTAGATCTTTATATAACCCGAAAGTGGTGAAAAACTACCATTTCCAGTTTCAGAGTGAAGAAACGATAGCAGCAAACAATTTTTAATATGGACTCTCTTTCACAACACTAGCTTCCATCTCTAAGTTTATTACTCTATTGCAACTGGAAGTGATACATAGTTACTTCTACGTTTACACTATTGATTCTCATAGAACGACAAAGGTACTAGACGAAACAGTCTTTAGATTTCCTAGTCTTTAGATTTCACTTCTTAGCTCCAAGTAGTATACAAGAATTGTATATTAGCTAGTCAGTGTTATAAATTATCATGTAGATCTCTATATAACCCGAAAGTGGTGACAAACTACCATTTCCAGTTTCACAGTGAAAGAGCGATAGCAGCAACCAGGTTTTAATATGGATTCTGTTCCACAACACTAGCTTCCATCTCTAAGTTCAATAATCTATTGCAACTGGAAGTGATACATAGTTACTTCTACGTTTACTTTATTGATTCTCATAGAACGACAAAGGTACTAGAGTAAACAGTCTTTAGATTTCCTAGTCTTTATATTTCACTTTTCAACTACAAGTAGTATACAAAAATTGTATATTAGCTAGTCGGTGTTATAAATTATCATGTAGATCTCTATATAGCCCGAAAGTGGTGAAAAACTACCACTTCCAGTTTCAGAGTGAAGAAACGATAGCAGGAAGCAATTTTTAATATGGATTCTGTTTCACAACACTAGCTTCCATCTCTAAGTTTATTACTCTATTGCAACTGGAAGTGATACATAGTTACTTCTACGTTTACACTATTGATTCTCATATAACGACAAACAGATGAAACTAGATGGTACTAGATGAAACAGTATTTAGATTTCCTAGTCTGTATATTTCACTTTTTAACTCCAAGTAGTATACAAAAATTGTATATTAGCTAGTCGATGTTATAAATTATCATATAGATCTCTATATAACCCGAAAGTGGTGACAAACTACCATCTCCACTTTCAGAGTGAAGAAACTATTGCAGCAATCAGTTTTTAATATGGATTCTGTTTCACAACACTAGCTTCCATCTCTAAGTTTATTTCTCTATTGCAACTGAAAGCGATACATAGTTACTTCTACATTTACACTATAGATTCTCATAGAACGACAATGGTACTAGACGAAACAGTCTTTAGATTTCTAGTCTTTATATTTCACTTTTTAACTCCAAGTAGTATACAAAAATTTATATTAGCTAGTCGGTGTTATAAGTTATCCTGTAGAGCTCTATATAACTCGAAAGTGGTGACAAACTACCATTTCCAGTTTCAGAGTGAAAAAACGATAGCAGCAAGCAGTTTTTAATATGGATTCTGTTCCACAACACTAGCTTCCATCTCTAAGTTTATTACTCTATTGCAACTAAAAGTTTTACATATCCTCTTCTACGTTTACACTATTGATTCTCATAGAACGACAAAGGTACTAGACGAAACAGTCTTTAGATTTCCTAGTCTTTAGATTTCACTTCTTATCTTCAAGTAGTATACAAAAATTGTATATTAGCTATTCGGTGTTATAAATTATCATGTAGATCTCTATATAACCCGAAAGTGGTATAAAACTACCATTTCCAGTTTCAGAGTGAAAGAGCGATAGCAGCAACCAGTTTTTAATATGGATTCTGTTGCACAAGACTAGCTTCTTCTCTAAGTTTATTAGTCTATTGCAACTGAAAGCGATACATAGTTACTTCTACGTTTACACTATTGATTCTCATAGAACGACAAAGGTACTAGAAGAAACAGTCTTTAGATTTCCTAGTCTTTGGATTTCGCTTCTTAGCTCCAACTAGTATACAAAATATTATAATAGCTAGTCAGTATTATAAATTATCATGTAGATCTCTATATAACCCGAAAGTGGTGAAAAACTAACATGTCCGGTTTCAGAGTGAAAGAGCGATAGCAGCAACCAGTTTTTAATATGGATTCTGTTCCACAACACTAGCTTCCATCTCTAAGTTTATTACTCTATTGCAACTGAAAGCGATACATAATTACTTCTACGTTTACACTATTGATTCTCATAGAACGACAAAGGTACTAGACGAAACATTCTTTAGATTTCCTAGTCTTTAGATTTCACTTCTCAGCTCCAAGTAGTATACAAAAATTGTATATTAGCTAGTCGATGTTATAAATTATCATATAGATCTCTATATAACCCGAAAGTGGTTACAAACTACTATGTCCTGTTTCAGAGTGAAGAAACGATTAGAGCAATCAGTTTTTAATATGGATTCTGTGTCACAACACTAGCTTCCATCTCTAAGTTTATTACTCTATTGCAACTGAAAGCGATACATAATTACTTCTACGTTTACACTATTGATTCTCATAGAACGACAAAGGTACTAGACGAAACAGTCTTTAGATTTCCTAGTCTTTAGATTTCACTTCTTAACTCCAAGTAGTATACAAAAATTGTATATTAGCTAGTCGGTGTTATAAATTATCATGCAGATCTCTATATAACACGAAAGTGGTGAAAAACTTCCCTTTTCAATTTCAGAGTGAAGAAACGACAGCAGCAAGCAATTTTTAATATGGATTCTGTTTCACAACACTACCTTCCATCTCTAGGTTTATTACTCTATTGCAACTGGAAGTTATACATAGTTTCTTCTACCTTTACACAATTGATTCTCATAGAACGACAAAGGTACTAGACGAAATAGTCTTTAGATTTCCTAGTCTTTATATTTCACTTTTTAAATCCAAAAAGTTTACAAAAATTGTATATTAGTTAGTCGGTGTTATAAATTATCATGTAGATCTCTATATAACCCGAAAGTGGTGAAAAACTACCATTTCCAGTTTCAGAGTGAAGAAACGATAGCAGCAAGCAATTTTTAATATGAATTCTGTTTCACAACACTAGCTTCCATCTCTAAGATTATTTCTCTATTGCAACTGGAAGTTTTACATATCTCCTTCTACGTTTACACTATTGATTCTCATAGAACGACAAAGGTACTAGACGAAACAGTCCTTTGATTTCCTAGTCTTTAGATTTCTCTTCTTATCTCCAAGTAGTATACAAAAATTGTATATTAGCTAGTCGGTGTTATAAATTATCATGTAGATCTCTATATAAAACGAAAGTGGTATAAAACTACCATTTCCAGTTTCACCGTGAAAGAGCGATGGCAGCAACCAGTTTTTAATACCGATTCTGTTTCACAACACTAGCTTCTATCTCTAAGTTTATCACTCTATTGCAACTGGAGGTGATACATAGTTCCTTCTACGTATACACTATTGATTCTCATAGAACGACAAAGGTACTAGACGAAACAATCTTTAGATTTCCTTGTCCTTATATTTCACTTTTTACCTTCAAGTAGTATACAAAAATTGTATATTAGCTAGTCGGTTTAATAATTATCATTTAGATCTCTATATAACCCGAAAGTGGTGAAAAACTACCATTTCCAGTTTCTGAGTGAAAGAGGGAAAGCAGCAACCAATTTCTAATATGGATTCTGTTCCACAAGACTAGCTTCATCTATAAGTTTATTACTCTATTGCAACTGAAAGCGATACATAGTTACTTCTACGTTTACACTATTCATTCTCATAGAACGACAAAGGTACTAGAAGAAACAGTCTTTAGATTTCCTAGTCTTTAGATGTCACTTCTTATCTTCAAGTAGTATACAAAAATTGTATATTAGCTAGTCGGTGTTATAAATTATCATGTAGATCTCTATATAACCCGAAAGTGGTGAAAAACTACCATTTCGAGTTTCAGAGTGAGAAAACGATAGCAGCAAGCAGTTTTTAATATGGATTCTGTTCCACAACACTATCTTCCATCTCTAAGTTTATTACTCTATTGCAACTGGAAGTGATACATAGTTACTTCTACATTTACACTATAGATTCTGACAGAACGACAAAGGTACTAGACGAAACAGTCTTTAGATTTCCTAGTCTTTATATTTCACTTTTTAACTCCAAGTAGTATACCAAAATTGTAAATTAGCTAGTCGGTGTTATAAGTTATCCTGTAGAGCTCTATATAACCCGAAAGTGGTGACAAACTACCATTTCCAGTTTCAGGGTGAAAAAACGATAGCAGCAACAAGTTTTTAATATGGATTCTGTTGCACAAGACTAGCTTCATTTCTAAGTTTATTACTCTATTGCAACTGAAAGCGATACATAGTTACTTCTACGTTTACACTATTGATTCTCATAGAACGACAAAGGTACTAGAAGAAACAGTCTTTAGATTTCCTAGTCTTTAGATTTCGCTTCTTAGCTCCAACTAGTATACAAAATATTATAATAGCTAGTCAGTGTAATAAATTATCATGTAGATCTCTATATAACCCGAAAGTGGTGAAAAACTACCATTTCCAGTTTCAGAGTGAAGAAACGATAGCAGCAAACAAATTTTGATATGGATTCTCTCTCACAACACTAGCTTCCATCTCTAAGTTTATTACTCTATTGCTACTGGAAGTGATACATAGTTACTTCTACGTTTACACTATTGAATCTCATAGAACGACAAAGGTACTAGACGAAACAGTCTTTAGATTTCCTAGTCTTTATATTTCACTTTTTAACTCCAAGTAGTATACAAAAATTGTATATTAGCTAGTCGATGTTATAAATTATCATATAGATCTCTATATAACCCGAAAGTGGTGACAAACTAACACGTCCGGTTCCAGAGTGAAAGAGCGATAGCAGCAACCAGTTTTTAATATGGATTCTGTTCGACAACACTAGCTTCCATCTCTAAGTTTATTACTCTATTGCAACAGAAAGCGATACATAATTACTTCTACGTTTACACTATTGATTCTCATAGAACGACAAAGGTACTAGACGAAACATTCTTTAGATTTCCTAGTCTTTAGAATTCACTTCTTAGCTCCAAGTAGTATACATAAATTTTATATTAGCTAGTCGATGTTATAAATTATCATATAGATCTCTATATAACCCGAAAGGGGTGACAAACTACTATGTCCTGTTTCAGAGTGAAGAAACGATTAGAGCAATCAGTTTTTAATATGGATTCTGTGTCACAAAACTAGCTTCCATCTGTAAGATTATTATTCTATTGTAACTGGAAGTGATACATAGTTACTTCTACGTTTACACTATTGATTCTCATAGAACGACAAAGGTACTAGACGAAACAGTCTTTAGATTTCCTAGTCTTTAGATTTCACTTGTTAACTCCAAGTAGTATACAAAAATTGTATATTAGCTAGTCGGTGTTATAAATTATCATGTAGATCTCTATATAACCCGAAAGTGGTGAAAAACTACCATTTCCAGTTTCAGAGTGAAGAAACGATAGCAGCAAACAATTTTTGATATGGATTCTCTCTCACAACACTAGCTTCCATCTCTAAGTTTATTACTCTATTGCAACTGGAAGTGATACATAGTTACTTCTACATTTACTTTATTGATTCTCATAGAACGACAAAGGTACTAGACGAAACAGTCTTTAGATTTCCTAGTCTTTATATTTCACTTTTTAACTCCAAGTAGTATACAAAAATTGTATATTAGCTAGTCGGTGTTATAAATTATCTTTAGAACTCTATATAACCCGAAAGTGGTGACAAACTACCATTTCCAGTTTCAGAGTGAAAAAGCGATAGCAGCAAGCAGTTTTAATATGGATTCTGTTCCACAACACTAGCTTCCATCTCTAAGATTATTTCCCTATAACAACTGGAAGTTTTACATATCTCCTTCTACGTTTACACTATTGATTCTCATAGAACGACAAAGGTACTACACGAAACAGTCCTTTGATTTCCTAGTCTTTAGATTTCACTTCTTATCTCCAAGTAGTATACAAAAATTGTATATTAGCTAGTCGGTGTTATAAATTATCATGTAGATCTCTATATAAAACGAAAGTGGTACAAAACTACCATTTCCAGTTTCACCGTGAAAGAGCGATGGCAGCAACCAGTTTTTAATACCGATTCTGTTTCACAACACTAGCTTCTATCTCTAAGTTTATCACTCTATTGCAACTGGAGGTGATACGTAGTTGCTTCTACGTATACACTATTGATTCTCATAGAACGACAAAGGTACTAGACGAAACAATCTTTAGATTTCCTTGTCCTTATATTTCACTTTTTACCTTCAAGTAGTATACAAAAATTGTATATTAGCTAGTCGGTTTAATAATTATCATTTAGATCTCTATATAACCCGAAAGTGGTGAAAAACTACCATTTCCAGTTTCTGAGTGAAAGAGGGAAAGCAGCAACCAGTTTCTAATATGGATTCTGTTCCACAAGACTAGCTTCATCTATAAGTTTATTACTCTATTGCAACTGAAAGCGATACATAGTTACTTCTACGTTTACACTATTGATTCTCATAGAACGACAAAGGTACTAGAAGAAACAGTCTTTAGATTTCCTAGTCTTTAGATGTCACTTCTTATCTTCAAGTAGTATACAAAAATTGTATATTAGCTAGTCGGTGTTATAAATTATCATGTAGATCTCTATATAACCCGAAAGTGGTGAAAAACTACCATTTCCAGTTTCAGAGTGAAGAAACGATAGCAGCAAACAATTTTTAATATGGATTCTCTCTCACAACACTAGCTTCCATCTCTAAGTTTATTACTCTATTGCTACTGGAAGTGATACATAGTTACTTCTACGTTTACACTATTGATTCTCATAGAACGACAAAGGTACTAGACGAAACAGTCTTTAGATTTCCTAGTCTTTATATTTCACTTTTTAACTCCAAGTAGTATACAAAAATTGTATATTAGCTAGTCGATGTTATAAATTATCATATAGATCTCTATATAACCCGAAAGTGGTGACAAACTACTATGTCCTGTTTCAGAGTGAAGAAACGATTAGAGCAATCAGTTTTTAATATGGATTCTGTGTCACAACACTAGCTTCCATCTCTAAGATTATTATTCTATTGTAACTGGAAGTGATACATAGTTACTTCTACGTTTACACTATTGATTCTCATAGAACGACAAAGGTACTAGACGAAACAGTCTTTAGATTTCCTAGTCTTTAGATTTCACTTCTTAACTCCAAGTAGTATACAAAAATTGTATATTAGCTAGTCGGTGTTATAAATTATCATTTAGATCTCTATATAACCCGAAAGTGGTGAAAAACTACCCTTTCCAATTTCAGAGTGAAGAAACGACAGCAGCAAGCAATTTTTAATATGGATTCTGTTTCAAAACACTAGCTTTCATCTCTAGGTTTATTACTCTATTGCAACTGGAAGTGATACATAGTTACTTCTACTTTACACAATTGATTCTCATAGAACGACAAAGGTACTAGACGAAATAGTCTTTAGATTTCCTAGTCTTTATATTTCACTTTTTAAATCCCAGTAGTTTACAAAAATTTTATATTAGCTAGTCGGTGTTATAAACTATCATGTAGATCTCTATATAACCCGAAAGTGGTGAAAAACTACCATTCCCAGTTTCAGAGTGAAGAAACGATAGCAGCAAGCAATTTTTAATATGGATTCTGTTTCACAACACTAGCTTCCATCTCTAAGTTTATTACTCTATTGCAACAGGAAGTTTTACATATCTCCTTCTACGTTTACACTATTGATTCTCATAGAACGACAAAGGTACTAGACGAAACAGTCTTTAGATTTCCTAGTTTTTAGAATTCTCTTTTTAGCTCCAAGTAGTATACAAAAATTGTATATTAGCTAGTCGGTGTTATAAATTATCCTGTAGAACTCTATATAACCCGAAAGTGGTGACAAACTACCATTTCCAGTTTCAGAGTGAGAAAACGATAGCAGCAAGCAGTTTATAATATGGATTCTGTTCCACAACACTATCTTCCATCTCTAAGTTTATTACTCTATTGCAACTGGAAGTGATATATAGTTACTTCTACATTTACACTATAGATTCTCATAGAACGACAAAGGTACTAGACGAAACAGTCTTTAGATTTCCTAGTCTTTATATTTCACTTTTTAACTCCAAGTAGTATACCAAAATTGTATATTAGCTAGTCGGTGTTATAAGTTATCCTGTAGAGCTCTATATAACCCGAAAGTGGTGACAAACTACCATTTCCAGTTTCAGGGTGAAAAAACGATAGCAGCAACAAGTTTTTAATATGGATTCTGTTGCACAAGACTAGCTTCATTTCTAAGTTTATTACTCTATTGCAACTGAAAGCGATACATAGTTACTTCTACGTTTACACTATTGATTCTCATAGAACGACAAAGGTACTAGAAGAAACAGTCTTTAGATTTCCTAGTCTTTAGATTTCGCTTCTTAGCTCCAACTAGTATACAAAATATTATAATAGCTAGTCAGTGTTATAAATTATCATGTAGATCTCTATATAACCCGAAAGTGGTGAAAAACTACCATTTCCAGTTTCAGAGTGAAGAAACGACAGCAGCAAGCAATTTTTAATATGGATTCTGTTTCACAACACTAGCTTCCATCTCTAGGTTTATTACTCTATTGCAACTGGAAGTGATACATAGTTACTTCTACCTTTACACAATTGATTCTCATAGAACGACAAAGGTACTAGACGAAACAGTCTTTAGATTTCCTAGTCTTTAGAATTCTCTTTTTAGCTCCAACTAGTATACAAAATATTATAATAGCTAGTCAGTGTTATAAATTATCATGTAGATCTCTATATAACCCGAAAGTGGTGAAAAACTACCATTTCCAGTTTCAGAGTGAAGAAACGACAGCAGCAAGCAATTTTTAATATGGATTCTGTTTCACAACACTAGCTTCCATCTCTAGGTTTATTACTCTATTGCAACTGGAAGTGATACATAGTTACTTCTACCTTTACACAATTGATTCTCATAGAACGACAAAGGTACTAGACGAAACAGTCTTTAGATTTCCTAGTCTTTAGAATTCTCTTTTTAGCTCCAACTAGTATACAAAATATTATAATAGCTAGTCAGTGTTATAAATTATCATGTAGATCTCTATATAACCCGAAAGTGGTGAAAAACTACCATTTCCAGTTTCAGAGTGAAGAAACGATAGCAGCAAACAATTTTTGATATGGATTCTCTCTGACAACACTAGCTTCCATCTCTAAGTTTATTACTCTATTGCTACTGGAAGTGACTCATAGTTACCTCTACGTTTACACTATTGAATCTCATAGAACGACAAAGGTACTAGACGAAACAGTCTTTAGATTTCCTAGTCTTTATATTTCACTTTTTAACTCCAAGTAGTATACGAAAATTGTATATTAGCTAGTCGGTGTTATAAGTTATCCTGTAGAGCTCTATATAACCCGAAAGTGGTGACAAACTACCATTTCCAGTTTCAGAGTGAGAAAACGATAGCAGCAAGCAGTTTATAATATGGATTCTGTTCCACAACACTATCTTCCATCTCTAAGTTTATTACTCTATTGCAACTGGAAGTGATACATAGTTACTTCTACATTTACACTATAGATTCTCATAGAACGACAAAGGTACTAGACGAAACAGTCTTTAGATTTCCTAGTCTTTATATTTCACTTTTTAACTCCAAGTAGTATACCAAAATTGTATATTAGCTAGTCGGTGTTATAAGTTATCCTGTAGAGCTCTATATAACCCGAAAGTGGTGACAAACTACCATTTCCAGTTTCAGGGTGAAAAAACGATAGCAGCAACAAGTTTTTAATATGGATTCTGTTGCACAAGACTAGCTTCATTTCTAAGTTTATTACTCTATTGCAACTGAAAGCGATACATAGTTACTTCTACGTTTACACTATTGATTCTCATAGAACGACAAAGGTACTAGAAGAAACAGTCTTTAGATTTCCTAGTCTTTAGATTTCGCTTCTTAGCTCCAACTAGTATACAAAATATTATAATAGCTAGTCAGTGTTATAAATTATCATGTAGATCTCTATATAACCCGAAAGTGGTGAAAAACTACCATTTCCAGTTTCAGAGTGAAGAAACGACAGCAGCAAGCAATTTTTAATATGGATTCTGTTTCACAACACTAGCTTCCATCTCTAGGTTTATTACTCTATTGCAACTGGAAGTGATACATAGTTACTTCTACCTTTACACAATTGATTCTCATAGAACGACAAAGGTACTAGACGAAACAGTCTTTAGATTTCCTAGTCTTTAGAATTCTCTTTTTAGTTCCAACTAGTATACAAAATATTATAATAGCTAGTCAGTGTTATAAATTATCATGTAGATCTCTATATAACCCGAAAGTGGTGAAAAACTACCATTTCCAGTTTCAGAGTGAAGAAACGATAGCAGCAAACAATTTTTGATATGGATTCTCTCTGACAACACTAGCTTCCATCTCTAAGTTTATTACTCTATTGCTACTGGAAGTGACTCATAGTTACCTCTACGTTTACACTATTGAATCTCATAGAACGACAAAGGTACTAGACGAAACAGTCTTTAGATTTCCTAGTCTTTATATTTCACTTTTTAACTCCAAGTAGTATACGAAAATTGTATATTAGCTAGTCGGTGTTATAAGTTATCCTGTAGAGCTCTATATAACCCGAAAGTGGTGACAAACTACCATTTCCAGTTTCAGGGTGAAAAAACGATAGCAGCAACCAGTTTTTAATATGGATTCTGTTCCACAACACTAGCTTCCATCTCTAAGTTTATTACTCTATTGCAACTGGAAGTTTTACATATCTCCTTCTACGTTTACACTATTGATTCTCGTAGAACGACAAAGGTACTAGACGAAACAGTCTTTAGATTTCCTAGTCTTTAGATTTCACTTCTTATCTTCAAGTAGTCTACAAAAATTGTATATTAGCTATTCGGTGTTATAAATTATCATGTAGGTCTCTATATAACCCGAAAGTGGTGAAAAACTACCATTTCCAGTTTCAGAGTGAAGAAACGATAGCAGCAAACAATTTTTAATATGGATTCTCTCTCACAACACTAGCTTCCATCTCTAAGTTTATTACTCTATTGCTACTGGAAGTGATACATAGTTACTTCTACGTTTACACTATTGATTCTCATAGAACGACAAAGGTACTAGACGAAACAGTCTTTAGATTTCCTAGTCTTTATCTTTCACTTTTTAACTCCAAGTAGTATACAAAAATTGTATATTAGCTAGTCGATGTTATAAATTATCATATAGATCTCTATATAACCCGAAAGTGGTGACAAACTAACATGTCCGGTTTCAGAGTGAAAGAGCGATAGCAGCAACCAGTTTTTAATATGGATTCTGTTCCACAACACTAGCTTCCATCTCTAAGTTTATTACTCTATTGCAACTGAAAGCGATACATAATTACTTCTACGTTTACACTATTGATTCTCATAGAACGACAAAGGTACTAGACGAAACATTCTTTAGATTTCCTAGTCTTTAGATTTCACTTCTTAGCTCCAAGTAGTATACAAAAATTGTATATTAGCTAGTCGATGTTATAAATTATCATATAGATCTCTATATAACCCGAAAGGGGTGACAAACTACTATGTCCTGTTTCAGAGTGAAGAAACGATTAGAGCAATCAGTTTTTAATATGGATTCTGTGTCACAACACTAGCTTCCATCTCTAAGATTGTTATTCTATTGTAACTGGAAGTGATACATAGTTACTTCTACGTTTACACTATTGATTCTCATAGAACGACAAAGGTACTAGACGAAACAGTCTTTAGATTTCCTAGTCTTTAGATTTCACTTCTTAACTCCAAGTAGTATACAAAAATTGTATATTAGCTAGTCGGTGTTATAAATTATCATGTAGATCTCTATATAACCCGAAAGTGGTGAAAAACTACCATTTCCAGTTTCAGAGTGAAGAAACGATAGCAGCAAACAATTTTTAATATGGATTCTCTCTCACAACACTAGCTTCCATCTCTAAGTTTATTACTCTATTGCTACTGGAAGTGATACATAGTTACTTCTACGTTTACACTATTGATTCTCATAGAATGACAAAGGTACTAGACGAAACAGTCTTTAGATTTCCTAGTCTTTATATTTCACTTTTTAACTCCAAGTAGTATACGAAAATTGTATATTAGCTAGTCGATCTTATAAATTATCATATAGATCTCTATATAACCCGAAAGTGGTGACAAACTAACATGTCCGGTTTCAGAGTGAAAGAGCGATAGCAGCAACCAGTTTTTAATATGGATTCTGTTCCACAACACTAGCTTCCATCTCTAAGTTTATTACTCTATTGCAACTGAAAGCGATACATATTTACTTCTACGTTTACACTATTGAATCTCATAGAACGACAAAGGTACTAGACGAAACATTCTTTAGATTTCCTAGTCTTTAGATTTCACTTCTTAGCTCCAAGTAGTATACAAAAATTGTATATTAGCTAGTCGATGTTATAAATTATCATATAGATCTCTATATAACCAGAAAGTGGTGACAAACTACTATGTCCTGTTTCAGAGTGAAGAAACGATTAGAGCAATCAGTTTTTAATATGGGTTCTGTGTCACAACACTAGCTTCCATCTCTAAGATTATTATTCTATTGTAACTGGAAGTGATACATAGTTACTTCTACGTTTACACTATTGATTCTCATAGAACGACAAAGGTACTAGACGAAACAGTCTTTAGATTTCCTAGTCTTTAGATTTCACTTCTTAACTCCAAGTAGTATACAAAAATTGTATATTAGCTAGTCGGTGTTATAAATTATCATGTAGATCTCTATATAACCCGAAAGTGGTGAAAAACTACCCTTTCCAATTTCAGAGAGAAGAAACGACAGCAGCAAGCAATTTTTAATATGGATTCTGTTTCAACACACTAGCTTCCATCTCTAGGTTTATTACTCTATTGCAACTGGAAGTGATACATAGTTACTTCTACCTTTACACAATTGATTCTCATAGAACGACAAAGGTACTAGACGAAATAGTCTTTAGATTTCCTAGTCTTTATATTTCACTTTTTAAATCCAAGTAGTTTACAAAAAATGTATATTAGCTAGTCGGTGTTTTAAATTATCATGTAGATCTCTATATAACCCGAAAGTGGTGAAAAACTACCATTTCCAGTTTCAGAGTGAAGAAACGATAGCAGCAAGCAATTTTTAATACGGATTCTGTTTCACAACACTAGCTTCCATCTCTAATTTTTTTACTCTATTGCAAAAGGAAGTTTTACATATCTCCTTCTACGTTTACACTATTGATTCTCATAGAACGACAAAGGTACTAGACGAAACAGTCTTTAGATTTCCTAGTCTTTAGAATTTTCTTTTTAGCTCCAAGTAGTATACAAAAATTGTATATTAGCTAGTCGGTGTTATAAGTTATCCTGTAGAGCTCTATATAACCCGAAAGTGGTGACAAACTACCATTTCCAGTTTCAGAGTGAGAAAACGATAGCAGCAAGCAGTTTATAATATGGATTCTGTTCCACAACACTATCTTCCATCTCTAAGTTTATTACTCTATTGCAACTGGAAGTGATACATAGTTACTTCTACATTTACACTATAGATTCTCATAGAACGACAAAGGTACTAGACGAAACAGTCTTTAGATTTCCTAGTCTTTATATTTCACTTTTTAACTCCAAGTAGTATACCAAAATTGTATATTAGCTAGTCGGTGTTATAAGTTATCCTGTAGAGCTCTATATAACCCGAAAGTGGTGACAAACTACCATTTCCAGTTTCAGGGTGAAAAAACGATAGCAGCAACAAGTTTTTAATATGGATTCTGTTGCACAAGACTAGCTTCATTTCTAAGTTTATTACTCTATTGCAACTGAAAGCGATACATAGTTACTTCTACGTTTACACTATTGATTCTCATAGAACGACAAAGGTACTAGAAGAAACAGTCTTTAGATTTCCTAGTCTTTAGATTTCGCTTCTTAGCTCCAACTAGTATACAAAATATTATAATAGCTAGTCAGTGTTATAAATTATCATGTAGATCTCTATATAACCCGAAAGTGGTGAAAAACTACCATTTCCAGTTTGAGAGTGAAGAAACGACAGCAGCAAGCAATTTTTAATATGGATTCTGTTTCACAACACTAGCTTCCATCTCTAGGTTTATTACTCTATTGCAACTGGAAGTGATACATAGTTACTTCTACCTTTACACAATTGATTCTCATAGAACGACAAAGGTACTAGACGAAACAGTCTTTAGATTTCCTAGTCTTTAGAATTCTCTTTTTAGCTCCAACTAGTATACAAAATATTATAATAGCTAGTCAGTGTTATAAATTATCATGTAGATCTCTATATAACCCGAAAGTGGTGAAAAACTACCATTTCCAGTTTCAGAGTGAAGAAACGATAGCAGCAAACAATTTTTGATATGGATTCTCTCTGACAACACTAGCTTCCATCTCTAAGTTTATTACTCTATTGCTACTGGAAGTGACTCATAGTTACCTCTACGTTTACACTATTGAATCTCATAGAACGACAAAGGTACTAGACGAAACAGTCTTTAGATTTCCTAGTCTTTATATTTCACTTTTTAACTCCAAGTAGTATACGAAAATTGTATATTAGCTAGTCGGTGTTATAAGTTATCCTGTAGAGCTCTATATAACCCGAAAGTGGTGACAAACTACCATTTCCAGTTTCAGGGTGAAAAAACGATAGCAGCAACCAGTTTTTAATATGGATTCTGTTCCACAACACTAGCTTCCATCTCTAAGTTTATTACTCTATTGCAACTGGAAGTTTTACATATCTCCTTCTTCGTTTACACTATTGATTCTCGTAGAACGACAAAGGTACTAGACGAAACAGTCTTTAGATTTCCTAGTCTTTAGATTTCACTTCTTATCTTCAAGTAGTCTACAAAAATTGTATATTAGCTATTCGGTGTTATAAATTATCATGTAGGTCTCTATATAACCCGAAAGTGGTGAAAAACTACCATTTCCAGTTTCAGAGTGAAGAAACGATAGCAGCAAACAATTTTTAATATGGATTCTCTCTCACAACACTAGCTTCCATCTCTAAGTTTATTACTCTATTGCTACTGGAAGTGATACATAGTTACTTCTACGTTTACACTATTGATTCTCATAGAACGACAAAGGTACTAGACGAAACAGTCTTTAGATTTCCTAGTCTTTATCTTTCACTTTTTAACTCCAAGTAGTATACAAAAATTGTATATTAGCTAGTCGATGTTATAAATTATCATATAGATCTCTATATAACCCGAAAGTTGTGACAAACTAACATGTCCGGTTTCAGAGTGAAAGAGCGATAGCAGCAACCAGTTTTTAATATGGATTCTGTTCCACAACACTAGCTTCCATCTCTAAGTTTATTACTCTATTGCAACTGAAAGCGATACATAATTACTTCTACGTTTACACTATTGATTCTCATAGAACGACAAAGGTACTAGACGAAACATTCTTTAGATTTCCTAGTCTTTAGATTTCACTTCTTAGCTCCAAGTAGTATACAAAAATTGTATATTAGCTAGTCGATGTTATAAATTATCATATAGATCTCTATATAACCCGAAAGGGGTGACAAACTACTATGTCCTGTTTCAGAGTGAAGAAACGATTAGAGCAATCAGTTTTTAATATGGATTCTGTGTCACAACACTAGCTTCCATCTCTAAGATTGTTATTCTATTGTAACTGGAAGTGATACATAGTTACTTCTACGTTTACACTATTGATTCTCATAGAACGACAAAGGTACTAGACGAAACAGTCTTTAGATTTCCTAGTCTTTAGATTTCACTTCTTAACTCCAAGTAGTATACAAAAATTGTATATTAGCTAGTCGGTGTTATAAATTATCATGTAGATCTCTATATAACCCGAAAGTGGTGAAAAACTACCATTTCCAGTTTCAGAGTGAAGAAACGATAGCAGCAAACAATTTTTAATATGGATTCTCTCTCACAACACTAGCTTCCATCTCTAAGTTTATTACTCTATTGCTACTGGAAGTGATACATAGTTACTTCTACGTTTACACTATTGATTCTCATAGAATGACAAAGGTACTAGACGAAACAGTCTTTAGATTTCCTAGTCTTTATATTTCACTTTTTAACTCCAAGTAGTATACAAAAATTGTATATTAGCTAGTCGATCTTATAAATTATCATATAGATCTCTATATAACCCGAAAGTGGTGACAAACTAACATGTCCGGTTTCAGAGTGAAAGAGCGATAGCAGCAACCAGTTTTTAATATGGATTCTGTTCCACAACACTAGCTTCCATCTCTAAGTTTATTACTCTATTGCAACTGAAAGCGATACATATTTACTTCTACGTTTACACTATTGAATCTCATAGAACGACAAAGGTACTAGACGAAACATTCTTTAGATTTCCTAGTCTTTAGATTTCACTTCTTAGCTCCAAGTAGTATACAAAAATTGTATATTAGCTAGTCGATGTTATAAATTATCATATAGATCTCTATATAACCCGAAAGTGGTGACAAACTACTATGTCCTGTTTCAGAGTGAAGAAACGATTAGAGCAATCAGTTTTTAATATGGGTTCTGTGTCACAACACTAGCTTCCATCTCTAAGATTATTATTCTATTGTAACTGGAAGTGATACATAGTTACTTCTACGTTTACACTATTGATTCTCATAGAACGACAAAGGTACTAGACGAAACAGTCTTTAGATTTCCTAGTCTTTAGATTTCACTTCTTAACTCCAAGTAGTATACAAAAATTGTATATTAGCTAGTCGGTGTTATAAATTATCATGTAGATCTCTATATAACCCGAAAGTGGTGAAAAACTACCCTTTCCAATTTCAGAGAGAAGAAACGACAGCAGCAAGCAATTTTTAATATGGATTCTGTTTCAACACACTAGCTTCCATCTCTAGGTTTATTACTCTATTGCAACTGGAAGTGATACATAGTTACTTCTACCTTTACACAATTGATTCTCATAGAACGACAAAGGTACTAGACGAAATAGTCTTTAGATTTCCTAGTCTTTATATTTCACTTTTTAAATCCAAGTAGTTTACAAAAAATGTATATTAGCTAGTCGGTGTTTTAAATTATCATGTAGATCTCTATATAACCCGAAAGTGGTGAAAAACTACCATTTCCAGTTTCAGAGTGAAGAAACGATAGCAGCAAGCAATTTTTAATACGGATTCTGTTTCACAACACTAGCTTCCATCTCTAATTTTTTTACTCTATTGCAAAAGGAAGTTTTACATATCTCCTTCTACGTTTACACTATTGATTCTCATAGAACGACAAAGGTACTAGACAAAACAGTCTTTAGATTTCCTAGTCTTTAGAATTTTCTTTTTAGCTCCAAGTAGTATACAAAAATTGTATATTAGCTAGTCGGTGTTATAAGTTATCCTGTAGAGCTCTATATAACCCGAAAGTGGTGACAAACTACCATTTCCAGTTTCAGAGTGAAAAAACTATAGCAGCAACCAGTTTTTAATATGGATTCTGTTGCACAAGACTAGCTTCATCTCTAAGTTTATTACTCTATTGCAACTGAAAGCGATACATAGTTACTTCTACGTTTACACTATTGATTCTCATAGAACGACAAAGGTACTAGAAGAAACAGTCTTTAGATTTCCTAGTCTTTAGATTTCGCTTCTTAGCTCCAACTAGTATACAAAATATTATAATAGCTAGTCAGTGTTATAAATTATCATGTAGATCTCTATATAACCCGAAAGTGGTGAAAAACTACCATTTCCAGTTTCAGAGTGAAAGAGCGATAGCAGCAACCAGTTTTTAATATGGATTCTGTTCCACAACACTAGCTTCCATCTCTAAGTTTATTACTCTATTGCAACTGGAAGTGATACATAGTTACTTCTACGTTTACACTATTGATTCTCATAGAACGACAAAGGTACTAGAAGAAACAGTCTTTAGATTTCCTAGTCTTTATATTTCACTTTTTAACTCTAAATATTATACAAAATTTGTATATTAGCTGGTCGGTGATATAAATTATCATGTAGATCTTTATATAACCCGAAAGTGGTGAAAAACTACCATTTCCAGTTTCAGAGTGAAGAAACGATAGCAGCAAACAATTTTTAATATGGATTCTCTTTCACAACACTAGCTTCCATCTCTAAGTTTATTACTCTATTGCAGCTGGAAGTGATACATAGTTACTTCTACGTTTACACTATTGATTCTCATAGAACGACAAAGGTACTAGACGAAACAGTCTTTAGATTTCCTAGTCTTTAGATTTCACTTCTTAGCTCCAAGTAGTATACAAGAATTGTATATTAGCTAGTCAGTGTTATAAATTATCATGTAGATCTCTATATAACCCGAAAGTGGTGACAAACTACCATTTCCAGTTTCACAGTAAAAGAGCGATAGCAGCAACCAGGTTTTAATATGGATTCTGTTCCACAACACTAGCTTCCATCTCTAAGTTCAATAATCTATTGCAACTGGAAGTGATACATAGTTACTTCTACGTTTACTTTATTGATTCTCATAGAACGACAAAGGTACTAGAGTAAACAGTCTCTAGATTTCCTAGTCTTTATATTTCACTTTTCAACTACAAGTAGTGTACAAAAATTGTATATTAGCTAGTCAGTGTTATAAATTATCATGTAGATCTCTATATAACCCGAAAGTGGTGAAAAACTACCATTTCCAGTTTCAGAATGTAGAAACGATAGCAGCAATCAGTTTTTAATATGGATTCTGTGTCACAACACTAGCTTCCATCTCTAAGATTATTATTCTATTGTAACTGGAAGTGATACATAGTTACTTCTACGTTTACACTATTGATTCTCATAGAACGACAAAGGTACTAGACGAAACAGTCTTTAAATTTCCTAGTCTTTAGATTTCACTTCTTAACTCCAAGTAGTATACAAAAATTGTATATTAGCTAGTCGGTGTTATAAATTATCATGTAGATCTCTATATAACCCGAAAGTGGTGAAAAACTACCCTTTCCAATTTCAGAGTGAAGAAACGACAGCAGCAAGCAATTTTTAATATGGATTCTGTTTCACAACACTAGCTTCCATCTCTAAGCTTATTACTCTATTGCAACTGGAAGTGATACATAGTTACTTCTACCTTTACACAATTGATTCTCATAGAACGACAAAGGTACTAGACGAAACAGTCTTTAGATTTCCTAGTCTTTAGAATTCTCTTTTTAGCTCCAACTAGTATACAAAATATTATAATAGCTAGTCAGTGTTATAAATTATCATGTAGATCTCTATATAACCCGAAAGTGGTGAAAAACTACCATTTCCAGTTTCAGAGTGAAGAAACGATAGCAGCAAACAATTTTTGATATGGATTCTCTCTGACAACACTAGCTTCCATCTCTAAGTTTATTACTCTATTGCTACTGGAAGTGATACATAGTTACCTCTACGTTTACACTATTGATTCTCATAGAACGACAAAGGTACTAGACGAAACAGTCTTTAGATTTCCTAGTCTTTATCTTTCACTTTTTAACTCCAAGTAGTATACAAAAATTGTATATTAGCTAGTCGATGTTATAAATTATCATATAGATCTCTATATAACCCGAAAGTGGTGACAAACTAACATGTCCGGTTTCAGAGTGAAAGAGCGATAGCAGCAACCAGTTTTTAATATGGATTCTGTTCCACAACACTAGCTTCCATCTCTAAGTTTATTACTCTATTGCAACTGAAAGCGATACATAATTACTTCTACGTTTACACTATTGATTCTCATAGAACGACAAAGGTACTAGACGAAACATTCTTTAGATTTCCTAGTCTTTAGATTTCACTTCTTAGCTCCAAGTAGTATACAAAAATTGTATATTAGCTAGTCGATGTTATAAATTATCATATAGATCTCTATATAACCCGAAAGGGGTGACAAACTACTATGTCCTGTTTCAGAGTGAAGAAACGATTAGAGCAAGCAGTTTTTAATATGGATTCTGTGTCAGAACACTAGCTTCCATCTCTAAGATTGTTATTCTATTGTAACTGGAAGTGATACATAGTTACTTCTACGTTTACACTATTGATTCTCATAGAACGACAAAGGTACTAGACGAAACAGTCTTTAGATTTCCTAGTCTTTAGATTTCACTTCTTAACTCCAAGTAGTATACAAAAATTTTATATTAGCTAGTCGGTGTTATAAATTATCATGTAGATCTCTATATAACCCAAAAGTGGTGAAAAACTACCATTTCCAGTTTCAGAGTGAAGAAACGATAGCAGCAAACAATTTTTAATATGGATTCTCTCTCACAACACTAGCTTCCATCTCTAAGTTTATTACTCTATTGCTACTGGAAGTGATACATAGTTACTTCTACGTTTACACTATTGATTCTCATAGAATGACAAAGGTACTAGACGAAACAGTCTTTAGATTTCCTAATCTTTATATTTCACTTTTTAACTCCAAGTAGTATACAAAAATTGTATATTAGCTAGTCGGTGTTATAAATTATCATATAGATCTCTATATAACCCGAAAGTGGTGACAAACTAACATGTCCGGTTTCAGAGTGAAAAACGAGCGATAGCAGCAACCAGTTTTTAATATGGATTCTGTTCCACAACACTAGCTTCCATCTCTAAGTTTATTACTCTATTGCAACTGAAAGCGATACATATTTACTTCTACGTTTACACTATTGAATCTCATAGAACGACAAAGGTACTAGACGAAACATTCTTTAGATTTCCTAGTCTTTAGATTTCACTTCTTAGCTCCAAGTAGTATACAAAAATTGTATATTAGCTAGTCGATGTTATAAATTATCATATAGATCTCTATATAATCCGAAAGTGGTGACAAACTACTATGTCCTGTTTCAGAGTGAAGAAACGATTAGAGCAATCAGTTTTTAATATGGGTTCTGTGTCACAACACTAGCTTCCATCTCTAAGATTATTATTCTATTGTAACTGGAAGTGATACATAGTTACTTCTACGTTTACACTATTGATTCTCATAGAACGACAAAGGTACTAGACGAAACAGTCTTTAGATTTCCTAGTCTTTAGATTTCACTTCTTAACTCCAAGTAGTATACAAAAATTGTATATTAGCTAGTCGGTGTTATAAATTATCATGTAGATCTCTATATAACCCGAAAGTGGTGAAAAACTACCCTTTCCAATTTCAGAGAGAAGAAACGACAGCAGCAAGCAATTTTTAATATGGATTCTGTTTCAACACAATAGCTTCCATCTCTAGGTTTATTACTCTATTGCAACTGGAAGTGATACATAGTTACTTCTACCTTTACACAATTGATTCTCATAGAACGACAAAGGTACTAGACGAAATAGTCTTTAGATTTCCTAATCTTTATATTTCACTTTTTAAATCCAAGTAGTTTACAAAAATTGTATATTAGCTAGTCGGTGTTTTAAATTATCATGTAGATCTCTATATAACCCGAAAGTGGTGAAAAACTACCATTTCCAGTTTCAGAGTGAAGAAACGATAGCAGCAAGCAATTTTTAATATGGATTCTGTTTCACAACACTAGCTTCCATCTCTAATTTTTTTACTCTATTGCAAAAGGAAGTTTTACATATCTCCTTCTACGTTTACACTATTGATTCTCATAGAACGACAAAGGTACTAGACGAAACAGTCTTTAGATTTCCTAGTCTTTAGAATTCTCTTTTTAGCTCCAAGTAGTATACAAAAATTGTATATTAGCTAGTCGGTGTGATAAGTTATCCTGTAGAGCTCTATATAACCCGAAAGTGGTGACAAACTACCATTTCCAGTTTCAGAGTGAAAAAACGATAGCAGCAACCAGTTTTTAATATGGATTCTGTTGCACAAGACTAGCTTCATCTCTAAGTTTATTACTCTATTGCAACTGGAAGCGATACATAGTTACTTCTACGTTTACACTATTGATTCTCATAGAACGACAAAGGTACTAGAAGAAACAGTCTTTAGATTTCCTAGTCTTTAGATTTCGCTTCTTAGCTCCAACTAGTATACAAAATATTATAATAGCTAGTCAGTGTTATAAATTATCATGTAGATCTCTATATAACCCGAAAGTGGTGAAAAACTACCATTTCCAGTTTCAGAGTGAAAGAGCGATAGCAGCAACCAGTTTTTAATATGGATTCTGTTCCACAACACTAGCTTCCATCTCTAAGTTTATTACTCTATTGCAACTGGAAGTGATACATAGTTACTTCTACGTTTACACTATTGATTCTCATAGAACGACAAAGGTACTAGACGAAACAGTCTTTAGATTTCCTAGTCTTTATATTTCACTTTTTAACTCTAAATATTATACAAAAATTGTATATTAGCTGGTCGGTGATATAAATTATCATGTAGATCTTTATATAACCCGAAAGTGGTGAAAAACTACCATTTCCAGTTTCAGAGTGAAGAAACGATAGCAGCAAACAATTTTTAATATGGATTCTCTTTCACAACACTAGCTTCCATCTCTAAGTTTATTACTCTATTGCAGCTGGAAGTGATACATAGTTACTTCTACGTTTACACTATTGATTCTCATAGAACGACAAAGGTACTAGACGAAACAGTCTTTAGATTTTCTAGTCTTTAGATTTCACTTCTTAGCTCCAAGTAGTATACAAGAATTGTATATTAGCTAGTCAGTGTTATAAATTATCATGTAGATCTCTATATAACCCGAAAGTGGTGACAAACTACCATTTCCAGTTTCACAGTGAAAGAGCGATAGCAGCAACCAGGTTTTAATATGGATTCTGTTCCACAACACTAGCTTCCATCTCTAAGTTCAATAATCTATTGCAACTGGAAGTGATACATAGTTACTTCTACGTTTACTTTATTGATTCTCATAGAACGACAAAGGTACTAGAGTAAACAGTCTCTAGATTTCCTAGTCTTTATATTTCACTTTTCAACTACAAGTAGTATACAAAAATTGTATATTAGCTAGTCGGTGTTATAAATTATCATGTAGATCTCTATATAACCCGAAAGTGGTGAAAAACTACCACTTCCAGTTTCAGAGTGAAGAAACGATAGCAGGAAGCAATTTTTAATATGGATTCTGTTTCACAACACTAGCTTCCATCTCTAAGTTTATTACTCTATTGCAACTGGAAGTGATACATAGTTACTTCTACGTTTACACTATTGATTCTCATATAACGACAAACAGATGAAACTAGATGGTACTAGATGAAACAGTCTTTAGATTTCCTAGTCTGTATATTTCACTTTTTAACTCCAAGTAGTATACAAAAATTGTATATTAGCTAGTCGATGTTATAAATTATCATATAGATCTCTATATAACCCGAAAGTGGTGACAAACTACCATCTCCACTTTCAGAGTGAAGAAACGATTGCAGCAATCAGTTTTTAATATGGATTCTGTTTCACAACACTAGCTTCCATCTCTAAGTTTATTTCTCTATTGCAACTGAAAGCGATACATAGTTACTTCTACATTTACATTATAGATTCTCATAGAACGACAAAGGTACTAGACGAAACAGTCTTTAGATTTCTAGTCTTTATATTACACTTTTTAACTCCAAGTAGTATACAAAAATTGTAAATTAGCTAGTCGGTGTTATAAGTTATCCTGTAGATCTCTATATAACCCGAAAGTGGTGACAAACTACCATCTCCACTTTCAGAGTGAAGAAACGATTGCAGCAATCAGTTTTTAATATGGATTCTGTTTCACAACACTAGCTTCCATCTCTAAGTTTATTTCTCTATTGCAACTGAAAGCGATACATAGTTACTTCTACGTTTACACTATTGATTCTCATAGAACGACGAAGGTACTAGACGAAAGAGTCTTTAGATTTCCTAGTCTTTAGATTTCACTTCTTATCTTCAAGTAGTATACAAAAATTGTATATTAGCTATTTGGTGTTATAAATTATCATGTAGATCTCTATATAACCCGAAAGTGGTATAAAACTACCATTTCCAGTTTCAGAGTCAAAGAGCGATAGCAGCAACCAGTTTTTAATATGGATTCTGTTGCACAAGACTAGCTTCTTCTCTAAGTTTATTACTCTATTGCAACTGAAAGCGATACATAGTTACTTCTACGTTTACACTATTGATTCTCATAGAACGACAAAGGTACTAGAAGAAACAGTCTTTAGATTTCCTAGTCTTTGGATTTCACTTTTTAAGTCCAAGTAGTATACAAAAATTGTATATTAGCTAGTCGGTGTTATAAATTATCATGTAGATCTCTATATAACCCGAAAGTGGTGAAAAACTACCATTTCCAGTTTCAGAGTGAAGAAACGATAGCAGCAAACAATTTTTAATATGGATTCTCTCTCACAACGCTAGCTTCCATCTCTATGTTTATTACTCTATTGCTACTGGAAGTGATACATAGTTACTTCTACGTTTACACTATTGATTCTCATAGAACGACAAAGGTACTAGACGAAACAGTCTTTAGATTTCCTAGTCTTTATATTTCACTTTTTAACTCCAAGTAGTATACAAAAACTGTATATTAGCTAGTCGATGTTATAAATTATCATATAGATCTCTATATAACCCGAAAGTGGTGAAAAACTAACATGTCCGGTTTCAGAGTGAAAGAGCGATAGCAGCAACAAGTTTTTAATATGGATTCTGTTCCACAACACTAGCTTCCATCTCTAAGTTTATTACTCTATTGCAACTGAAAGCGATACATAATTACTTCTACGTTTACACTATTGATTCTCTTAGAACGACAAAGGTACTAGACGAAACATTCTTTAGATTTCCTAGTCTTTAGATTTCACTTCTTAGCTCCAAGTAGTATACAAAAATTGTATATTAGCTAGTCGATGTTATAAATTATCATATAGATCTCTATATAACCCGAAAGTGGTTACAAACTACTATGTCCTGTTTCAGAGTGAAGAAACGATTAGAGCAATCAGTTTTTAATATGGATTCTGTGTCACAACACTAGCTTCCATCTCTAAGATTATTATTCTATTGTTACTGGAAGTGATACATAGTTACTTCTACGTTTACACTATTGATTCTCATAGAACGACAAAGGTACTAGACGAAACAGTCTTTAGATTTCCTAGTCTTTAGATTTCACTTCTTAACTCCAAGTAGTATACAAAAATTGTATATTAGCTAGTCGGTGTTATAAATTATCATGCAGATCTCTATATAACACGAAAGTGGTGAAAAACTACCCTTTCCAATTTCAGAGTGAAGAAACGACAGCAGCAAGCAATTTTTAATATGGATTCTGTTTCACAACACTACCTTCCATCTCTAGGTTTATTACTCTATTGCAACTGGAAGTGATACATAGTTACTTCTACCTTTACACAATTGATTCTCATAGAACGACAAAGGTACTAGACGAAATAGTCTTTAGATTTCCTAGTCCTTATATTTCACTTTTTAAATCCAAATAGTTTACAAAAATTGTATATTAGCTAGTCGGTGTTATAAATTATCATGTAGATCTCTATATAACCCGAAAGTGGTGAAAAACTACCATTTCCAGTTTCAGAGTGAAGAAACGATAGCAGCAAGCAATTTTTAATATGAATTCTGTTTCACAACACTAGCTTCCATCTCTAAGTTTATTACTCTATTGCAACTGGAAGTGATACATATCTCCTTCTACGTTTACACTATTGATTCTCATAGAACGACAAAGGTACTAGACGAAACAGTCTTTAGATTTCGTAGTCTTTAGAATTCTCTTTTTAGCTCCAAGTAGTATACAAAAATTGTATATTAGCTAGTCGGTGTTATAAATTATCCTGTAGAACTCTATATAACCCGAAAGTGGTGACAAACTACGATTTCCAGTTTCAGAGTAAGGAAACGATAGCAGCAAGTAGTTTTTAATATGGATTCTGTTCCACAACATTATCTTCCATCTCTAAGTTTATTACTCTATTGCAACTGGAAGTGATACATAGTTACTTATACATATACACTATAGATTCTCATAGAACGACAAAGGTACTAGACGAAATAGTCTTTAGATTTCCTAGTCTTTATATTTAACTTTTTAACTCCAAGTAGTATACAAAAATTGTATATTAGCTAGTCGGTGTTATAAGTTATCCTGTAGAACTCTATATAACCCGAAAGTGGTGACAAACTACCATTTCCAATTTCAGAGTGAAAGAGCGATAGCAGCAACCAGTTTTTAGTATGGATTCTGTTCCACAAGACTAGCTTCATCTCTAAGTTTATTACTCTGTTGCAACTGGAAGTGATACATAGTTACTTCTACATTTACACTATTGATTCTCATAGAACGAAAAAGGTACTAGACGAAACAGTCTTTAGATTTCCTAGTCTTTATATTTCACTTTTTAACTCCAAGTAGTATAAAAAAATTGTATATTAGCTAGTCGGTGTTATAAATTATCTTTAGAACTCTATATAACCCGAAAGTGGTGACAAACTACCATTTCCAGTTTCAGAGTGAAAAAGCGATAGCAGCAAGCAGTTTTAATATGGATTCTGTTCCACAACACTAGCTTCCATCTCTAAGATTATTTCTCTATTGCAACTGGAAGTTTTACATATCTCCTTCTACGTTTACACTATTGATTCTCATAGAGCGACAAAGGTACTAGACGAAGCAGTCCTTTGATTTCCTAGTCTTTAGATTTCACTTCTTATCTCCAAGTAGTATACAAAAATTGTATATTAGCTAGTCGGTGTTATAAATTATCATGTAGATCTCTATATAAAACGAAAGTGGTATAAAACTACCATTTCCAGTTTCACCGTGAAAGAGCGATGGCAGCAACCAGTTTTTAATACCGATTCTGTTTCACAACACTAGCTTCTATCTCTAAGTTTATCACTCTATTGCAACTGGAGGTGATACATAGTTGCTTCTACGTATACACTATTGATTCTCATAGAACGACAAAGGTACTAGACGAAACAATCTTTAGATTTCCTTGTCCTTATATTTCACTTTTTACCTTCAAGTAGTATACAAAAATTGTATATTAGCTAGTCGGTTTAATAATTATCATTTAGATCTCTATATAACCCGAAAGTGGTGAAAAACTACCATTTCCAGTTTCTGAGTGAAAGAGGGAAAGCAGCAACCAGTTTCTAATATGGATTCTTTTCCACAAGACTAGCTTCATCTATAAGTTTATTACTCTATTGCAACTGAAAGCGATACATAGTTACTTCTACGTTTACACTATTGATTCTCATAGAACGACAAAGGTACTAGAAGAAACAGTCTTTAGATTTCCTAGTCTTTAGATGTCACTTCTTAGCTCCAAGTAGTATACAAAAATTGTATAATAGCTAGTCAGTTTTATAAATTATCATGTCGATCTCTATATAACCCGAAATTGGAAACAAACTACCATTTCCAGTTTCACAGTGAAAGAGCGATAGCAGCAACCAGGTTTTAATATGGATTCTGTTCCACGACACTAGCTTCCATCTCTATGTTCAATAATCTATTGCAACTGGAATTGATACATAGTTACTTCTACGTTTATTTTATTGATTCTCATAGAAGGACAAAGGTACTAGACTAACCAGTCTTTAGATTTCCTAGTCTTTATATTTCACTTTTTAACTCCAAGTAGTATACAAGAATTGTATATTAGCTAGTCGGTGTTACAAATTATCATGTAGATCTCTATATAACCCGAAAGTGGAGAAAAACTACCATTTTCAGTTTCAGAGTGAAAGAGAGATAGCAGCAACCAGTTTTTAATATGGATTCTGTTCCACAACACTAGCTTCCATCTCTAAGTTTATTACTCTATTGGAACTGGAAGTGACACATAGTTACTTCTACGTTTACACTATTGATTCTCATAGAAGGACAAAGGTACTAGACGAAACAGTCTTTAGATTTCCTAGTCTTTATATTTCACTTTTTAACTCCAAGCAGTATACAAAAATTGTATATTAGCTAGTCGGTGTTATAAATTATCATGTAGTTCTCTATATAACCCGAAAGTGGTTACAAACTACTATGTACACTTTCAGAGTGAAGAAAGGATTGCAGCAATCAGTTTTTAATATGGATTCTGTTTCACAACACTAGCTTCCATCTCTAAGTTTATTACTCTATTGTAACTGGAAGTGGTACATAGTTACTTCTACGTTTACACTATTGATTCTCATAGAACGACAAAGGTACTAGACGAAACAGTCTTTATATTTCCTAGTCTTTAGATTTCACTTCTTACCTCCAAGCAGTATACAAAAATTGTATATTAGATAGTCGGTGTTATAAATTATCACGTAGATCTCTATATAGCCCGAAAGTGGTGAAAAACTACCATTTCCAGTTTCAGAGTGAAGAAACGATAGTAGCAAGCAATTTTTAATATGGATTCTGTTTCAAAACACTACCTTCCATCTCTAAGTTTATTACTCTATTGCAACTGGAAGTGATACATAGTTACTTCTACGTTTACACTATTGAATCTCATAGAACGATCAAAGGTACTAGACGAAACAATCTTTAGATTTCCTAGTCTTTAGATTTCACTTCTTAACTCTAAGTAGTATTCAAAAATTGTATATTAGATAGTCGGTGTTATAAATTATCATGTTGGTCTCTATATAACCCGAAAGTGGTAAAAAAAACAACTATTTCCAGTTTCAGAGTGAAGAAACGATAGCAGCAATCAGTTTTTAATATGGATTCTGTTCAACAACAGTAGCTTCCATCTCTAAGTTTATTACTCTATTGCAACTGGAAGTGATACATAGTTACTTCTACCTTTACACAATTGATTCTCATAGAACGACAAGGTATTATACGAAATAGTCTTTAGATTTCCTAGTCTTTATATTTCACTTTTTAACTCCAAGTAGTATACAAAAATTGTATATTAACTAGTCTGTGTTACAAATTATCATGTAGATCTCTATATAACCCGAAAGTGGTGACAAACTACCATTTCCAGTTTCAGAGTGAAAAAGCGATAGCAGCAAGGAATTTTTAATATGGATTCTGTTCCACAACACTAGCTTCCATCTCTAAGTTTATCACTCTATTGCCACTGGAAGTGATACATAGTTGCTCCTACGTTTAAACTATTGATTCTCATAGAACGACAAAGGTACTAGACAAAACAATCTTTAGATTTCCTTGTCTTTATATTTCACTTTTTAACTTCGAGTAGTATACAAAAATTGTATATTAGCTAGTCGATGTTATAAATTATCATATAGATCTCTATATAACCCGAAAGTGGTGACAAACTACCATCTCCACTTTCAGAGTGAAGAAACGATTGCAGCAATCAGTTTTTAATATGGATTCTGTTTCACAACACTAGCTTCCATCTCTAAGTTTATTTCTCTATTGCAACTGAAAGCGATACATAGTTACTTCTACATTTACACTATAGATTCTCATAGAACGACAAAGGTACTAGACGAAACAGTCTTTAGATTTCTAGTCTTTATATTACACTTTTTAACTCCAAGTAGTATAAAAAATTGTATATTAGCTAGTCGGTGTTATAAGTTATCCTGTAGAGCTCTATATAACCCGAAAGTGGTGACAAACTACCATTTCCAGTTTCAGAGTGAAAAAACGATAGCAGCAAGCAGTTTTTAATATGGATTCTGTTCCACAACACTAGCTTCCATCTCTAAGTTTATTATTCTATTGCAACTAACAGTTTTACATATCTCCTTCTACGTTTACACTATTGATTCTCATAGAACGACAAAGGTACTAGACGAAAGAGTCTTTAGATTTCCTAGTCTTTAGATTTCACTTCTTATCTTCAAGTAGTATACAAAAATTGTATATTAGCTATTTGGTGTTATAAATTATCATGTAGATCTCTATATAACCCGAAAGTGGTATAAAACTACCATTTCCAGTTTCAGAGTGAAAGAGCGATAGCAGCAACCAGTTTTTAATATGGATTCTGTTGCACAAGACTAGCTTCTTCTCTAAGTTTATTACTCTATTGCAACTGAAAGCGATACATAGTTACTTCTACGTTTACACTATTGATTCTCATAGAACGACAAAGGTACTAGAAGAAACAGTCTTTAGATTTCCTAGTCTTTGGATTTCACTTTTTAAGTCCAAGTAGTATACAAAAATTGCATATTAGCTAGTCGGTGTTATAAATTATCATGTAGATCTCTATATAACCCGAAAGTGGTGAAAAACTACCATTTCCAGTTTCAGAGTGAAGAAACGATAGCAGCAAACAATTTTTAATATGGATTCTCTCTCACAACGCTAGCTTCCATCTCTATGTTTATTACTCTATTGCTACTGGAAGTGATACATAGTTACTTCTACGTTTACACTATTGATTCTCATAGAACGACAAAGGTACTAGACGAAACAGTCTTTAGATTTCCTAGTCTTTATATTTCACTTTTTAACTCCAAGTAGTATACAAAAACTGTATATTAGCTAGTCGATGTTATAAATTATCATATAGATCTCTATATAACCCGAAAGTGGTGAAAAACTAACATGTCCGGTTTCAGAGTGAAAGAGCGATAGCAGCAACCAGTTTTTAATATGGATTCTGTTCCACAACACTAGCTTCCATCTCTAAGTTTATTACTCTATTGCAACTGAAAGCGATACATAATTACTTCTACGTTTACACTATTGATTCTCATAGAAGAACAAAGGTACTAGACGAAACATTCTTTAGATTTCCTAGTCTTTAGATTTCACTTCTTAGCTCCAAGTAGTATACAAAAATTGTATATTAGCTAGTCGATGTTATAAATTATCATATAGATCTCTATATAACCCGAAAGTGGTTACAAACTACTATGTCCTGTTTCAGAGTGAAGAAACGATTAGAGCAATCAGTTTTTAATATGGATTCTGTGTCACAACACTAGCTTCCATCTCTAAGATTATTATTCTATTGTAACTGGAAGTGATACATAGTTACTTCTACGTTTACACTATTGATTCTCATAGAACGACAAAGGTACTAGACGAAACAGTCTTTAGATTTCCTAGTCTTTAGATTTCACTTCTTAACTCCAAGTAGTATACAAAAATTGTATATTAGCTAGTCGGTGTTATAAATTATCATGCAGATCTCTATATAACACGAAAGTGGTGAAAAACTACCCTTTCCAATTTCAGAGTGAAGAAACGACAGCAGCAAGCAATTTTTAATATGGATTCTGTTTCACAACACTACCTTCCATCTCTAGGTTTATTACTCTATTGCAACTGGAAGTGATACATAGTTACTTTTACCTTTACACAATTGATTCTCATAGAACGACAAAGGTACTAGACGAAATAGTCTTTAGATTTCCTAGTCCTTATATTTCACTTTTTAAATCCAAATAGTTTACAAAAATTGTATATTAGCTAGTCGGTGTTATAAATTATCATGTAGATCTCTATATAACCCGAAAGTGGTGAAAAACTACCATTTCCAGTTTCAGAGTGAAGAAACGATAGCAGCAAGCAATTTTTAATATGAATTCTGTTTCACAACACTAGCTTCCATCTCTAAGTTTATTACTCTATTGCAACTGGAAGTGATACATATCTCCTTCTACGTTTACACTATTGATTCTCATAGAACGACAAAGGTACTAGACGAAACAGTCTTTAGATTTCGTAGTCTTTAGAATTCTCTTTTTAGCTCCAAGTAGTATACAAAAATTGTATATTAGCTAGTCGGTGTTATAAATTATCCTGTAGAACTCTATATAACCCGAAAGTGGTGACAAACTACGATTTCCAGTTTCAGAGTAAGGAAACGATAGCAGCAAGTAGTTTTTAATATGGATTCTGTTCCACAACATTATCTTCCATCTCTAAGTTTATTACTCTATTGCAACTGGAAGTGATACATAGTTACTTATACATTTACACTATAGATTCTCATAGAACGACAAAGGTACTAGACGAAATAGTCTTTAGATTTCCTAGTCTTTATATTTAACTTTTTAACTCCAAGTAGTATACAAAAATTGTATATTAGCTAGTCGGTGTTATAAGTTATCCTGTAGAACTCTATATAACCCGAAAGTGGTGACAAACTACCATTTCCAATTTCAGAGTGAAAGAGCGATAGCAGCAACCAGTTTTTAGTAAGGATTCTGTTCCACAAGACTAGCTTCATCTCTAAGTTTATTACTCTGTTGCAACTGGAAGTGATACATAGTTACTTCTACATTTACACTATTGATTCTCATAGAACGACAAAGGTACTAGACGAAACAGTCTTTAGATTTCCTAGTCTTTATATTTCACTTTTTAACTCCAAGTAGTATAAAAAAATTGTATATTAGCTAGTCGGTGTTATAAATTATCTTTAGAACTCTATATAACCCGAAAGTGGTGACAAACTACCATTTCCAGTTTCAGAGTGAAAAAGCGATAGCAGCAAGCAGTTTTAATATGGATTCTGTTCCACAACACTAGCTTCCATCTCTAAGATTATTTCTCTATTGCAACTGGAAGTTTTACATATCTCCTTCTACGTTTACACTATTGATTCTCATAGAGCGACAAAGGTACTAGACGAAACAGTCCTTTGATTTCCTAGTCTTTAGATTTCACTTCTTATCTCCAAGTAGTATACAAAAATTGTATATTAGCTAGTCGGTGTTATAAATTATCATGTAGATCTCTATATAAAACGAAAGTGGTATAAAACTACCATTTCCAGTTTCACCGTGAAAGAGCGATGGCAGCAACCAGTTTTTAATACCGATTCTGTTTCACAACACTAGCTTCTATCTCTAAGTTTATCACTCTATTGCAACTGGAGGTGATACATAGTTGCTTCTACGTATACACTATTGATTCTCATAGAACGACAAAGGTACAAGACGAAACAATCTTTAGATTTCCTTGTCCTTATATTTCACTTTTTACCTTCAAGTAGTATACAAAAATTGTATATTAGCTAGTCGGTTTAATAATTATCATTTAGATCTCTATATAACCCGAAAGTGGTGAAAAACTACCATTTCCAGTTTCTGAGTGAAAGAGGGAAAGCAGCAACCAGTTTCTAATATGGATTCTGTTCCACAAGACTAGCTTCATCTATAAGTTTATTACTCTATTGCAACTGAAAGCGATACATAGTTACTTCTACGTTTACACTATTGATTCTCATAGAACGACAAAGGTACTAGAAGAAACAGTCTTTAGATTTCCTAGTCTTTAGATGTCACTTCTTAGCTCCAAGTAGTATACAAAAATTGTATAATAGCTAGTCAGTGTTATAAATTATCATGTCGATCTCTATATAACCCGAAATTGGAAACAAACTACCATTTCCAGTTTCACAGTGAAAGAGCGATAGCAGCAACCAGGTTTTAATATGGATTCTGTTCCACGACACTAGCTTCCATCTCTATGTTCAATAATCTGTTGCAACTGGAATTGATACATAGTTACTTCTACGTTTATTTTATTGATTCTCATAGAAGGACAAAGGTACTAGACTAAACAGTCTTTAGATTTCCTAGTCTTTATATTTCACTTTTTAACTCCAAGTAGTATACAAGAATTGTATATTAGCTAGTCGGTGTTACAAATTATCATGTAGATCTCTATATAACCCGAAAGTGGAGAAAAACTACCATTTTCAGTTTCAGAGTGAAAGAGAGATAGCAGCAACCAGTTTTTAATATGGATTCTGTTCCACAACACTAGCTTCCATCTCTAAGTTTATTACTCTATTGGAACTGGAAGTGACACATAGTTACTTCTACGTTTACACTATTGATTCTCATAGAAGGACAAAGGTACTAGACGAAACAGTCTTTAGATTTCCTAGTCTTTATATTTCACTTTTTAACTCCAAGCAGTATACAAAAATTGTATATTAGCTAGTCGGTGTTATAAATTATCATGTAGTTCTCTATATAACCCGAAAGTGGTTACAAACTACTATGTACACTTTCAGAGTGAAGAAAGGATTGCAGCAATCAGTTTTTAATATGGATTCTGTTTCACAACACTAGCTTCCATCTCTAAGTTTATTACTCTATTGTAACTGGAAGTGGTACATAGTTACTTCTACGTTTACACTATTGATTCTCATAGAACGACAAAGGTACTAGACGAAACAGTCTTTATATTTCCTAGTCTTTAGATTTCACTTCTTACCTCCAAGCAGTATACAAAAATTGTATATTAGATAGTCGGTGTTATAAATTATCACGTAGATCTCTATATAGCCCGAAAGTGGTGAAAAACTACCATTTCCAGTTTCAGAGTGAAGAAACGATAGTAGCAAGCAATTTTTAATATGGATTCTGTTTCAAAACACTAGCTTCCATCTCTAAGTTTATTACTCTATTGCAACTGGAAGTGATACATAGTTACTTCTACGTTTACACTATTGAATCTCATAGAACGATCAAAGGTACTAGACGAAACAATCTTTAGATTTCCTAGTCTTTAGATTTCACTTCTTAACTCTAAGTAGTATTCAAAAATTGTATATTAGATAGTCGGTGTTATAAATTATCATGTTGGTCTCTATATAACCCGAAAGTGGTAAAAAAAACAACTATTTCCAGTTTCAGAGTGAAGAAACGATAGCAGCAATCAGTTTTTAATATGGATTCTGTTCAACAACAGTAGCTTCCATCTCTAAGTTTATTACTCTATTGCAACTGGAAGTGATACATAGTTACTTCTACCTTTACACAATTGATTCTCATAGAACGACAAGGTATTATACGAAATAGTCTTTAGATTTCCTAGTCTTTATATTTCACTTTTTAACTCCAAGTAGTATACAAAAATTGTATATTAACTAGTCTGTGTTACAAATTATCATGTAGATCTCTATATAACCCGAAAGTGGTGACAAACTACCATTTCCAGTTTCAGAGTGAAAAAGCGATAGCAGCAAGGAATTTTTAATATGGATTCTGTTCCACAACACTAGCTTCCATCTCTAAGTTTATCACTCTATTGCCACTGGAAGTGATACATAGTTGCTCCTACGTTTAAACTATTGATTCTCATAGAACGACAAAGGTACTAGACAAAACAATCTTTAGATTTCCTTGTCTTTATATTTCACTTTTTAACTTCGAGTAGTATACAAAAATTGTATATTAGCTAGTCGGTGTTATAAATTATCATTTAGATCTCTATATAACCCGAAAGTGGTGAAAAACTTCCATTTCCAGTTTCACAGTGAAAGAGCGATAGCAGCAACCAGTTCTTAATATGGATTCTGTTCCACAACACTAGCTTCATCTCTAAGTTTATTACTCTATTGCAACTGAAAGCGATACATAGTTACTTCTACGTTTACACTATTGATTCTCATAGAACGACAAAGGTACTAGTAGAAACAGTCTTTAGATTTCCTAGTCTTTAGATTTCACTTCTTAGCTCCAAGTAGTATACAAAAATTGTATAATAGCTAGTCAGTGTTATAAATTATCATGTAGATCTCTATATAACCCGAAAGTGGTAACAAACTACCATTTCCAGTTTCACAGTGAAAGGGCGATAGCAGCAACCAGGTTTTAATATGGATTCTGTTCCACGACACTAGCTTCAATCTCTATGTTCAATACCCTATTGCAACTGGAAGTGATACATAGTTATTTCTACGTTTACCTTATTGATTCTCATATAAGGACAAAGGTACTAGACTAACAGTCTTTAGATTTCCTTGTCCTTATATTTCACTTTTTACCTTCAAGTAGTATACAAAAATTGTATATTAGCTAGTCGGTTTAATAATTATCATTTAGATCTCTATATAACCCGAAAGTGGTGAAAAACTAACATTTCCATGTTTCTGAGTGAAAGAGGGAAAACAGCAACCAGTTTCTAATATGGATTCTGTTCCACAAGACTAGCTTAATCTATAAGTTTATTACTCTATTGCAACTGAAAGCGATACATAGTTACTTCTACGTTTACACTATTGATTCTCATAGAACGACAAAGTTACTAGAAGAAACAGTCTTTAGATTTCCTAGTCTTTAGATGTCACTTCTTAGCTCCAAGTAGTATACAAAAATTGTATAATAGCTAGTCAGTGTTATAAATTATCATGTAGATCTCTATATAACCCGAAATTGGAAACAAACTACCATTTCCAGTTTCACAGTGAAAGAGCGATAGCAGCAACCAGGTTTTAATATGGATTCTGTTCCACGACACTAGCTTCCATCTCTATGTTCAATAATCTATTGCAACTGGAATTGATACATAGTTACTTCTACGTTTATTTTATTGATTCTCATAGAAGGACAAAGGTACTAGACTAAACAGTCTTTAGATATCCTAGTCTTTATATTTCACTTTTTAACTCCAAGTAGTATACAAAAATAGTATATTAGCTAGTCGGTGTTATAAATTATCATGTAGATTTCTATATAACCCGAAAGTTGTGAAAAACTGCCATTTCCAGTTTCAGAGTGAAGAAACGATAGCAGCAAGCAATTTTTAATATGGATTCTTTTCCACAACAGTAGCTTCCATCTCTAAGTTTATTACTCTAATGCAACTGGAAGTGATACATAGTTACTTCTACGTTTACACTATTGATTCTCATAGAACGACAATGGTACTAGATGAAACAGTCTTTAGATTTCCTAGTCTGTATATTTCACTTTTTAACTCCATGTAGTCTACAAAAATTTTATATTTGCTAGTCGATGTTATAAATTATCATATAGATCTCTACATAACCCGAAAGTGGTGACAAACTACTATGTCCAGTTTCAGAGTGAAGAAACGATTGCAGCAATCAGTTTTTAATATGGATTTTGTGTCACAACACTAGCTTCCATCTCTAAGATTATTATTCTATTGTAACTGGAAGTGTTACATAGTTACTTCTACGTTTACACTATTGATTCTCATAGAACGACAAAGGTACTAGACGAAACAGTGTTTAGATTTCCTAGTCTTTACATTTCACTTCTTAACTCCAAGTAGTATACAAAAATTGTATATTAGCTAGTCGGTGTTGTAAATTATCATGTAGATCTCTATATAACACGAAAGTGGTAAAAAACTACCATTTCCAGTTTCAGAGTGAAGAAACGATAGCAGCAATCAGTTTTTAATATGGATTCTTTTCCACAACAGTAGCTTCCATCTCTAAGTTTATTACTCTATTGCAACTGGAAGTGATACATAGTTACTTCTACCTTTACACAATTGATTCTCATAGAACGACAAAGGTACTAGACGAAATAGTCTTTAGATTTCCTAGTCTTTATATTTCACTTTTTAAATCCAAGTAGTTTACAAAAATTGTATATTAGCTAGTCGGTGTTATAAATTATCATGTAGATCTCTATATAACCAGAAAGTGGTGAAAAACTTTTATTTCCAGTTTCAGAGTGAAGAAACGATAGCAGCAAACAATTTTTAATATGGATTCTGTTTCACAACACTAGCTTCCATCTCTAAGTTTATTACTCTATTGCAACAGGAAGTTTTACATATCTCCTTCTACGTTTATACTATTGATTCTCATAGAACGACAAAGGTACTAGACGAAACAGTCTTTAGATTTCCTAGTCTTTAGAATTCTCTTTTTGCTCCAAGTTGTATACAAAAATTGTATATTAGCTAGTCGGTGTTATAAATTATCCTTTAGAACTCCATATAACCCGAAAGTGGTGACAAACTACCATTTCCAGTTTCAGAGTGAAAAAACGATAGCAGCAAGCAGTTTTTAATATGGATTCTGTTCCACAACACTGGCTTCCATCACTAAGTTTATTACTCTATTGCAACAGGAAGTTTTACATATCTCCTTCTACGTTTACACTATAGATTCTCATAGAAGGACAAAGGTACTAGACGAAACAGTCTTTAGATTTCCTAGTCTTTATATTTCACTTTTTAACTCCAAGTAGTATACAAAAATTGTATATTAGCTAGTCGGTGTTATAAGTTATCCTGTAGAATTCTATATAACCCGAAAGTGGTGACAAGCTACCATTTCCAGTTTCAGAGTGAAAAAACGATAGCAGCAAGCAGTTTTTAATATGGATTCTGTTCCACAACACTAGCTTCCATCTCTAAGTATATTACTCTATTGCAACTGGAAGTTTTACATATCTCCTTCTACGTTTACACTATTGATTCTCATAGAACGACAAAGGTACTAGACGAAACAGTCTTTAGATTTCTTAGTCTTTATATTTCACCTTTTAACTCCAAGTAGTATACAAAAATTGTATATTAGCTATTCGGTGTTATAAATTATCATGTAGATCTCTATATAACCCGAAAGTGGTATAAAACTACCATTTCCAGTTTCAGAGTGAAAGAGCGATAGCAGCAACCAGTTTTTAATATGGATTCTGTTGCACAAGACTAGCTTCATCTCTAAGTTTATTACTCTATTGCAACTGAAAGCGATACATAGTTACTTCTACGTTTACTTTATTGATTCTCATAGAACGACAAAGGTACTAGAAGAAACAGTCTTTAGATTTCCTAGTCTTTAGATTTCGCTTCTTAGCTCCAAGAAGTTTACAAAAATATTATAATAGCTAGTCAGTGTTATAAATTATCATGTAGATCTCTATATAACCCGAAAGTGGTGACAAACTACTATGTCCAGTTTCAGAGTGAAGAAACGATTGCAGCAATCAGTTTTTAATATGGATTCTGTGTCACAACACTAGCTTCCATCTCAAAGATTATTATTCTATTGTAACTGGAAGTGATACATAGTTACTTCTACCTTTACACTATTGATTCTCATAGAACGACAAAGGTACTAGACGAAACAGTCTTTAGATTTCCTAGTCTTTAGATTTCACTTCTTAACTCCAAGTAGTATACAAAAATTGTATCTTAGCTAGTCGGTGTTATAAATTATCATGTAGATCTCTATATAACCTGAAAGTGGTGAAAAAACCATTTCCAATTTCAGAGTGAAGAAACGATAGCAGCATGCAATTTTTAATATGGATTCTGTTTCACAACACTAGCTTCCATCTCTAAGTTTATTACTCTATTGCAACTGGAAATGATACATAGTTACTTCTACCTTTACACAATTGATTCTCATAGAACGACAAAGGTACTAGACGAAATAGTCTTTAGACTTCCTAGTCTTTATATTTCACTTTTTAAATCCAAGTAGTTTACAAAAATTGTATATTAGATGGTCGGTGTTATAAGTTATCCTGTAGAACTCTATATAATCCGAAAGTGGTGACAAACTACCATTTCCAGCTTCAGAGTGAATAAACGATAGCAGCAACCAGTTTTTAATATGGATTCTGTTCCACAACACTAGCTTCCATCTCTAAGTTTATTTCTCTATTGCAACTGGAAGTTTTACATATCTCCTTCTACGTTTACACTATTGATTCTCATAGAACGACAAAGGTACTAGACGAAACAATCTTTAGATTTCCTAGTCTTTAGATTTAACTTCTTATCTTCAAGTAGTATACAAAAATTGTATATTAGCTATTCGGTGTTATAAATTATCATGTAGATTTCTATATTACCTGAAAGTGGTATAAAACTACCATTTCCAGTTTCAGAGTGAAAGAGAGATAGCAGCAACCAGTTTTTAATATGGATTCTGTTGCACAAGACTAGCTTCGTCTCTAAGTTTATTACTCTATTGCAACTGAAAGCGATACATAGTTACTTCTACGATTACACTATTGATTCCCATAGAACGACAAAGGTACTAGAAGAAACAGTCTTTAGATTTTTTAGTCCTTAGATTTCACTTCTTAGCTCCAAGTAGTATACAAAAATAATATAATAGCTAGTCAGTGTTATAAATTATCATGTAGATCTCTATATAACCCGAAAGTGGTGAAAAACTACCATTTCCAGTTTCAGAGTGAAAGAGCGATAGCAGCAACCAGTTTTTAATATGGATTCGGTTCCACAACACTAGCTTCCATCTCTAAGTTTATTAATCTATTGCAACTGGAAGTGATACATAGTTACTTCTACGTTTACACTATTGATTCTCATAGAACGACAAAGGTACTAATCGAAACAGTCTTTAGATTTCCAAGTCTTTATATTTTACTTTTTAATTCAAAGTAGTATACAAAAATTGTATATTAGCTAGTTGGTGTTATAAATTATCATGTAGATCTCTATATAACCCGAAAGTGGTGAAAAACTACCATTTCCAGTTTAAGTGTGAAGAAACGATAGCAGCAAACAATTTTTAATATGGATTCTCTCTCACAACACTAGCTTCCATCTCTAAGTTTATTACTCTATTGCAACTGGAAGTGATACATTGTTACTTCTACGTTTACACTATTGATTCTCTTAGAACGACAAAGGTACTAGACGAAACAGTCTTTAGATTTCCTAGTCTTTATATTTCACTTTTTAACTCCAAGTAGTATACAAAAATTGTATATTAGCTAGTCGATGTTATAAATTATCATATAGATCTCTATATAACACGAAAGTGGTGACAAACTACCATGTCCGGTTTCAGAGTGAAAGAGCGATAGCAGCAACCAGTTTTTAATATGGATTCTGTTCCACAACACTAGCTTCCATCTCTAAGTTTATTACTCTATTGTAACTGAAAGCGATACATAATTACTTCTAAGTTTACACTATTGATTCTCATAGAACGACAAAGGTACTAGACGAAACATTCTTTAGATTTCCTAGTCTTTAGATTTTACTTCTTAGCTCCAAGTAGTATACAAAAATTGTATATTAGCTAGTCAGTGTTATAAATTATCATGTAGATCTCTATATAACCCGAAAGTGGTGACAAACTACTATGCCCAGTTTCAGAGTGAAGAAACGATTGCAGCAATCAGTTTTTAATATGGATTCTGTGTCACAACACTAGCTTCCATCTCTAAGCTTATCACTCTACCGAAACTGGAAGTGATACATAGTTTCTTCTCCGTTTACACTATTGATTCTCATAGAACGACAAAGGTACTAGACAAAACAGTCTTTAGATTTCCTAGTCTGTATATTTCACTTCTTAGCTCCAAGTAGTATACAAAAATTGTATATTAGCTAGTCGGTGTTATAAATTATCATGTAGATCTCTACATATCCCGAAAGTGGTGAAAAACTATCATTTCCAGTTTCACAGTGAAAGAGCGATAGCTGCAACCAGGTTTTAATATGGATTCTGTTCCACAACACTAGCATCCATCTCTAAGTTTATTACTTTATTACAACTGGAAGTGATACATAGTTACTTCTACGTTTACACTATTGATTCTCATAGATCGACAAAGGTACTAGACGAAACAGTCTTTAGATTTCCTAGTCTTTATATTTCACTTTTTAACTTCAAGTAGTATACAAAAATTGTATATTAGCTAGTCGGTGTTATAAATTATCATGTAGATCTTTATATAACCCGAAAGTGGTGAAAAACTACCATTTCCAGTTTCAGAGTGAAGAAACGATAGCAGCAAGCAATTTTTAATATGGATTCTGTTTCACAACACTAGCTTCCATCTCTAAGTTTATTACTCTATTGCAACTGAAAGTGATACATAGTTACTTCTACGTTTACACTATTGATTCTCATAGAACGACAAAGGTACTAGATGAAACAGTCTTTAGATTTCCTAGTCTGTATATTTCACTTTTTAACTCCATGTAGTATACAAAAATTGTATATTAGCTAGTCGATGTTATAAATTATCATATAGATCTCTATATAACCCGAAAGTGGTGACAAACTACTATGCCCAGTTTCAGAGTGAAGAAACGATTGCAGCAATCAGTTTTTAATATGGATTCTGTGTCACAACACTAGCTTCCATCTCTAAGATTATTATTCTATTGTAACTGGAAGTGATACATAGTTATTTCTACGTTTACACTATTGATTCTCATAGAACGACAAAGGTACTAGACGAAACAGTCTTTAGATCTCCTAGTCTTTAGATTTCACTTCTTGAATCCAAGTAGTATACAAAAATTGTATATTAGCTAGTCGGTGTTATAAATTATCATGTAGATCTCTATATAACCTGAAAGTGGTGAAAAACTACCATTTCCAATTTCAGAGTGAAGAAACGATAGCAGCATGCAATTTTTAATATGGATTCTGTTTCACAACACTAGCTTCCATCTCTAAGTTTATTACTCTATTGCAACTGGGAATGATACATAGTTACTTCTACCTTTACACAATTGATTCTCATAGAACGACAAAAGTACTAGACGAAATAGTATTTAGATTTCCTAGTCTTTATATTTCACTTTTTAAATCCAAGTAGTTTACAAAAATTGTATATTAGCTAGTCGGTGTTATATATTATCATGTAGAACTCTATATAACCCGAAAGTGGTGACAAACTACCATTTCCAGTTTCAGAGTGAGAAAACGATAGCAGCAAGCAGTTTTTAATATGGATTCAGTTCCACAACACTATCTTCCATCTCTAAGTTTATTACTATATTGCAACTGGAAGCTTTACATATATCCTTCTACGTTTACACTACTAATTCTCATAGAACGACAAAGGTACTAAACGAAACAGTCTTTAGATTTCCTAGTCTTTAGATTTAACTTCTTATCTTCAAGTAGTATACAAAAAATGTATATTAGCTATTCGGTGTTATAAATTATCATGTAGATCTCTATATAACCCGAAAGTGGTATAAAACTACCATTTCCAGTTTCAGAGTGAAAGAGCGATAGCAGCAACCAGTTTTTAATATGGATTCTGTTGCACAAGACTAGCTTCATCTCTAAGTTTATTACTCTATTGCAACTGAAAGCGATACATAGTTACTTCTACGTTTACACTATTGATTCTCATAGAACGACAAAGGTACTAGACGAAACAGTCTTTAGATTTCTTAGTCCTTAGATTTCACTTCTTAGCTCCAAGTAGTATACAAAAATTGTATATTAGCTAGTCGGTGTTATAAATTATCATGTAGATCTCTACATATCCCGAAAGTGGTGAAAAACTACCATTTCCAGTTTCAGAGTGAAGAAACGATAGCAGCAAGCAATTTTTAATATGGATTCTGTTTCACAACACTAGCTTCCATCTCTAAGTTTATTACTCTATTGCAACTGGAAGTGATACATAGATACTTCTACGTTTACACTGTTGATTCTCATAGAACGACAAAGGTACTAGATGAAACAGTCTTTAGATTTCCTAGTCTGTATATTTCATCTTTTAACTCCATGTAGTATACAAAAATTGTATATTAGCTAGTAGATGTTATAAATTATCATATAGATCTCTATATAACCCGAAAGTGGTGACAAACTACTATGTCCAGTTTCAGAGTGAAGAAACGATTGCAGCAATCAGTTTTTAATATGGATTCTGTGTCAGAACACTAGCTTCCATCTCAAAGATTATTATTCTATTGTAACTGGAAGTGATACATAGTTACTTCTACCTTTACACTATTGATTCTCATAGAACGACAAAGGTACTAGACGAAACAGTCTTTAGATTTCCTAGTCTTTAGATTTCACTTCTTAACTCCAAGTAGTATACAAAAATTGTATCTTAGCTAGTCGGTGTTTTAAATTACCATGTAGATCTCTATATAACCTGAAAGTGGTGAAAAACTACCATTTCCAATTTCAGAGTAAAGAAACGATAGCAGCATGCAATTTTTAATATGGATTCTGTTTCACAACACTAGCTTCCATCTCTAAGTTTATTACTCTATTGCAACTGGAAATGATACATAGTTACTTCTACCTTTACACAATTGATTCTCATAGAACGACAAAGGTACTAGACGAAACATTCTTTAGATTTCCTAGTCTTTATATTTCACTTTTTAAATCCAAGTAGTTTACAAAAATTGTATATTAGATGGTCGGTGTTATAAGTTATCCTGTAGAACTCTATATAACCCGAAAGTGGTGACAAACTACCATTTCCAGCTTCAGAGTGAATAAACGATAGCAGCAAGCAGTTTTTAATATGGATTCTGTTCCACAACACTAGCTTCCATCTCTAAGTTTATTACTCTATTGCAACTGGAAGTTTTACATATCTCCTTCTACGTTTACACTATTGATTCTCATAGAACGACAAAGGTACTAGACGAAACAGTCTTTAGATTTCCTAGTCTTTAGATTTAACTTCTTATCTTCAAGTAGTATACAAAAATTGTATATTAGCTATTCGGTGTTATAAATTATCATGTAGATTTCTATATAACCCGAAAGTGGTATAAAAATAACCTTTTCCAGTTTCAGAGTGAAAGAGCGATAGCAGCAACCAGTTTTTAATATGGATTCTGTTCCACAACACTAGCTTCCATCTCTAAGTTTATTAATCTATTGCAACTGGAAGTGATACATAGTTACTTCTACGTTTACACTATTGATTCTCATAGAACGACAAAGGTACTAATCGAAACAGTCTTTAGATTTCCAAGTCTTTATATTTCACTTTTTAACTCAAAGTAGTATACAAAAATTGTATATTAGCTGGTTGGTGTTATAAATTATCATGTAGATCTCTATATAACCCGAAAGTGGTGAAAAACTACCATTTCCAGTTTAAGTGTGAAGAAACGATAGCAGCAAACAATTTTTAATATGGATTCTCTTACACAACACTAGCTTCCATCTCTAAGTTTATTACTCTATTGCAACTGGAAGTGATACATTGTTACTTCTACGTTTACACTATTGATTCTCATAGAACGACAAAGGTACTAGACGAAACAGTCTTTAGATTTCCTAGTCTTTAGATTTCACTTTTTAACTCCAAGTAGTATACAAAAATTGTATATTAGCTAGTCGATGTTATAAATTATCATATATATCTCTATATAACACAAAAGTGGTGACAAACTACCATGTCCGGTTTCAGAGTGAAAGAGCGATAGCAGCAACCAGTTTTAATATGGATTCTGTTCCACAACACTAGCTTCCATCTCTAAGTTTATTACTCTATTGTAACTGAAAGCGATACATAATTACTTCTAAGTTTACACTATTGATTCTCATAGAACGACAAAGGTACTAGACGAAACATTCTTTAGATTTCCTAGTCTTTAGATTTTACTTCTTAGCTCCAAGTAGTATACAAAAATTGTATATTAGCTAGTAAGTGTTATAAATTATCATGTAGATCTCTATATAACCCGGAAGTGGTGAAAACCTACCACTTCCAATTTCAGAGTGAAGAAACGATAGCAGGAAGCAATTTTTAATATGGATTCTGTTTCGCAACACTAGCTTCCATCTTTAAGCTTATCACTCTACTGAAACTGGAAGTGATACATAGTTTCTTCTCCGTTTACACTATTGATTCTCATAGAACGACAAAGGTACTAGACAAAACAGTCTTTAGATTTCCTAGTCTGTATATTTCACTTCTTAGTTCCAAGTAGTATACAAAAATTGTATATTAGCTAGTCGGTATTATAAATTTTCATGTAGATCTCTACATATCCCGAAAGTGGTGAAAAACTATCATTTCCAGTTTCACAGTGAAAGAGCGATAGCAGCAACCAGGTTTTAATATGGATTCTGTTCCAAAACACTAGCATCCATCTCTAAGTTTATTACTTTATTACAACTGGAAGTGATACATAGTTACTTCTACGTTTACACTATTGATTCTCATAGATCGACAAAGGTACTAGACGACACAGTCTTTAGATTTCCTAGTCTTTATATTTCACTTTTTAACTTCAAGTAGTATACAAAAATTGTATATTAGCTAGTCGGTGTTATAAATTATCATGTAGATCTCTATATAACCCGAAAGTGGTGACAAACTACTATGCCCAGTTTCAGAGTGAAGAAACGATTGCAGCAATCAGCTTTTAATATGGATTCTGTTTCACAACACTAGCTTCCATCTCTAAGTTTATTACTCTATTGTAACTGGAAGTGATACCTAGTTACTTCTACGTTTACACTATTGATTCTCATAGAACGACAAAGGTACTAGACGAAACAGTCTTTAGATCTCCTAGTCTTTAGATTTCACTTCTTGACTCCAAGTAGTATACAAAAATTGTATATTAGCTAGTCGATGTTATAAATTATCATATATATCTCTATATAACACAAAAGTGGTGACAAACTACCATGTCCGGTTTCAGAGTGAAAGAGCGATAGCAGCAACCAGTTTTTAATATGGATTCAGTTCCACAACACTATCTTCCATCTCTAAGTTTATTACTATATTGCAACTGGAAGTTTTACATATCTGCTTCTACGTTTACACTACTGATTCTCATAGAACGACAAAGGTACTAAACGAAACAGTCTTTAGATTTCCTAGTCTTTAGATTTAACTTCTTATCTTCAAGTAGTATACAAAAAAATGTATATTAGCTATTCGGTGTTATAAATTATCATGTAGATCTCTATATAACCCGAAAGTGGTATAAAACTACCATTTCCAGTTTCAGAGTGAAAGAGCGATTGCAGCAACCAGTTTTTAATATGGATTCTGTTGCACAAGACTAGCTTCATCTCTAAGTTTATTACTCTATTGCAACTGAAAGCGATACATAGTTACTTCTACGTTTACACTATTGATTCTCATAGAACGACAAAGGTACTAGAAGAAACAGTCTTTAGATTTCCTAGTCTTTAGATTTCGCTTCTTAGCTCCAAGAAGTATACAAAAATATTATAATAGCTAGTCAGTGTTATAAATTATCATGTAGATCTCTATATAACCCGAAAGTTCTACCATTTCCAGTTTCAGAGTGAAAGAGCGAGAGCAGCAACCAGTTTTTAATATGGATTCTGTTCCACAACACTAGCTTCCATCTCTAAGTTTATTACTCTATTGCAACTGGAAGTGATACATAGTTACCTCTACGTTTACACTATTGATTCTCATAGAACGACAAAGGTACTAGACAAAAGAGTCTTTAGATTTCCTAGTCTTTATATTTCACTTTTTAACTCCAAGTAGTATACAAAAATTGTATATTAGCTAGTTGATGTTATAAATTATCATATAGATCTCTATATAGCCCGAAAGTGGTGACAAACTACCATTTCCAGTTTCACAGTGAAAGAGCGATAGCAGCAACCAGGTTTAAATATGGATTCTGTTCCACAACACTAGCTTCCATCTCTAAGTTCAATACTTTATTGCAACTGGAAGTGATACATAGTTACTTCTACGTTTACTTTATTGATTCTCATAGAACGACAAAGGTACTAGACTAAACAGTCTTTAGATTTCCTAGTCTTTATATTTCACTTTTTAATTCCAAGTAGTATACAAAAATTGTATATTAGATAGTCGGTGTTATAAATTATCATGTAGATCTCTATAAAACCCGAAAGTGGTGAAAAACTACCATTTCCAGTTTCAGAGTGAAAGAGCGATAGCAGCAACCAGTTTTTAATATGGATTCTGTGTCACAACACTAGCTTCCATCTCTAAGATTATTATTCTATTGTAACTGGAAGTGATACATAGTTACTTCTACCTTTACACTATTGATTCTCATAGAACGACAAAGGTACTAGACGAAACAGTCTTTAGATTTCCTAGTCTTTAGATTTCACTTCTTAACTCCAAGTAGTATACAAAAATTGTATCTTAGCTAGTCGGTGTTATAAATTACCATGTAGATCTCTATATAACCTGAAAGTGGTGAAAAACTACCATTTCCAATTTCAGAGTGAAGAAACGATAGCAGCATGCAATTTTTAATATGGATTCTGTTTCACAACACTAGCTTCCATCTCTAAGTTTATTACTCTATTGCAACTGGAAATGATACATAGTTACTTCTACCTTTACACAATTGATTCTCATAGAACGACAAAGGTACTAGACGAAATAGTCTTTAGATTTCCTAGTCTTTATATTTCACTTTTTAAATCCAAGTAGTTTACAAAAATTGTATATTAGATGGTCGGTGTTATAAGTTATCCTGTAGAACTCTATATAACCCGAAAGTGGTGACAAACTACCATTTCCAGCTACAGAGTGAATAAACGATAGCAGCAAGCAGTTTTTAATATGGATTCTGTTCCCCAACACTAGCTTCCATCTCTAAGTTTATTACTCTATTGCAACTGGAAGTTTTACATATCTCCTTCTACGTTTACACTATTGATTCTCATAGAACGACAAAGGTACTAGTAGAAACAGTCTTTAGATTTCCTAGTCTTTAGATTTAACTTCTTATCTTCAAATAGTATACAAAAATTGTATATTAGCTATTCGGTGTTATAAATTATCATGTAGATTTCTATATAACCCGAAAGTGGTATAAAACTACCATTTCCAGTTTCAGAGTGAAAGGGCGATAGCAGCAACCAGTTTTTAATATGGATTCTGTTGCACAAGTTTAGCTTCGTCTCTAAGTTTATTACTCTATTGCAACTGAAAGCGATACATAGTTACTTCTACGATTACACTATTGATTCTCATAGAACGACAAAGGTACTAGAAGAAACAGTCTTTAGATTTTTTAGTCCTTAGATTTCACTTCTTAGCTCCAAGTAGTATACAAAAATATTATTATAGCTAGTCAGTGTTATAAATTATCATGTAGATCTCTATATAACCCGAAAGTGGTGAAAAACTACCATTTCCAGTTTCAGAGTGAAAGAGCGATAGCAGCAACCAGTTTTTAATATGGATTCTGTTCCACAACACTAGCTTCCATCTCTAAGTTTATTAATCTATTGCAACTGGAAGTGATACATAGTTACTTCTACGTTTACACTATTGATTCTCATAGAACGACAAAGGTACTAATCGAAACAGTCTTTAGATTTCCAAGTCTTTATATTTCACTTTTTAACTCAAAGTAGTATACAAAAATTGTATATTAGCTAGTTGGTGTTATAAATTATCATGTAGATCTCTATATAACCCGAAAGTGGTGAAAAACTACCATTTCCAGTTTAAGTGTGAAGAAACGATAGCAGCAAACAATTTTTAATATGGATTCTCTTACACAACACTAGCTTCCATCTCTAAGTTTATTACTCTATTGCAACTGGAAGTGATACATTGTTACTTCTACGTTTACACTATTGATTCTCATAGAACGACAAAGGTACTAGACGAAACAGTCTTTAGATTTCCTAGTCTTTATATTTCATTTTTTAACTCCAAGTAGTATACAAAAATTGTATATTAGCTAGTCGATGTTATAAATTATCATATAGATCTCTATATAACACGAAAGTGGTGACAAACTACCATGTCCGGTTTCAGAGTGAAAGAGCGATAGCAGCAACCAGTTTTTAATATGGATTCTGTTCCACAACACTAGCTTCCATCTCTAAGTTTATTACTCTATTGTAACTGAAAGCGATACATAATTACTTCTAAGTTTACACTATTGATTCTCATAGAACGAAAAGGTACTAGACGAAACATTCTTTAGATTTCCTAGTCTTTAGATTTTACTTCTTAGCTCTAAGTAGTATACAAAAATTGTATATTAGCTAGTCAGTGTTATAAATTATCATGTAGATCTCTACATATCCTGAAAGTGGTGAAAAACTATCATTTCCAGTTTCACAGTGAAAGAGCGATAGCAGCAACCATGTTTTAATATGGATTCTGTTCCACAACACTAGCATCCATCTCTAAGTTTATTACTTTATTACAACTGGAAGTGATACATAGTTACTTCTACGTTTACACTATTGATTCTCATAGATCGACAAAGGTACTAGACGAAACAGTCTTTAGATTTCCTAGTCTTTATATTTCAGTTTTTAACTTCAAGTAGTATACAAAAATTGTATATTAGCTAGTCGGTGTTATAAATTATCATGTAGATCTTTATATAACCCGAAAGTGGTGAAAAACTACCATTTCCAGTTTCAGAGTGAAGAAACGATAGCAGCAAGCAATTTTTAATATGGATTCTGTTTCACAACACTAGCTTCCATCTCTAAGTTTATTACTCTATTGCAACTGAAAGTGATACATAGTTACTTCTACGTTTACACTATTGATTCTCATAGAACGACAAAGGTACTAGATGAAACAGCCTTTAGATTTCCTAGTCTGTATATTTCACTTTTTAACTCCATGTAGTATACAAAAATTGTATATTAGCTAGTCGATGTTATAAATTATCATGTAGATCTCTATATAACCCGAAAGTGGTGACAAACTACTATGCCCAGTTTCAGAGTGAAGAAACGATTGCAGCAATCAGTTTTTAATATGGATTCTGTGTCACAACACTAGCTTCCATCTCTAATATTATTATTCTATTGTAACTGGAAGTGATACATAGTTACTTCTACGTTTACACTATTGATTCTCATAGAACGACAAAGGTACTAGACGAAACAGTCTTTAGATCTCCTAGTCTTTAGATTTCACTTCTTGACTCCAAGTAGTATACAAAAATTGTATATTAGCTACTCGGTGTTATAAATTATCATGTAGATCTCTATATAACCTGAAAGTGGTGAAAAACTACCATTTCCAATTTCAGAGTGAAGAAACGATAGCAGCATGCAATTTTTAATATGGATTCTGTTTCACAACACTAGCTTCCATCTCTAAGTTTATTACTCTATTGCAACTGGGAATGATACATAGTTACTTCTACCTTTACACAATTGATTCTCATAGAACGACAAAGGTACTAGACGAAATAGTCTTTAGATTTCCTAGTCTTTATATTTCACTTTTTAAATCCAAGTAGTTTACAAAAATTGTATATTAGCTAGTCGGTGTTATATATTATCATGTAGATCTCTATATAACCCGAAAGTGGTGAAAAACTACCATTTCCAGTTTCAGAGTGAAGAAACGATAGCAGCAAGCAATATTTAATATGGATTCTGTTTCACAACACTAGCTTCCATCTCTAAGTTTATTACTCTATTGCAACAGGAAGTTTTACATATCTCCTTCTACGTTTACACTATTGATTCTCATAGAACGACAAAGGTGCTAGACAAAACAGTCTTTAGATTTCCTAGTCTTTAGAATTCTCTTTTTAGCTCCAAGTAGTATACAAAAATTGTATATTAGCTAGTCGGTGTTATAAATTATCCTGTAGAACTCTATATAACCCGAAAGTGGTGACAAACTACCATTTCCAGTTTCAGAGTGAGAAAACGATAGCAGCAAGCAGTTTTTAATATGGATTCAGTTCCACAACACAATCTTCCATCTCTAAGTTTATTACTATATTGCAACTGGAAGTGATACATAGTTACTTCTACGTTTACACTGTTGATTCTCATAGAACGACAAAGGTACTAGATGAAACAGTCTTTAGATTTCCTAGTCTGTATATTTCATCTTTTAACTCCATGTAGTATACAAAAATTGTATATTAGCTAGTCGATGTTATAAATTATCATATAGATCTCTATATAACCCGAAAGTGGTGACAAACTACTATGTCCAGTTTCAGAGTGAAGAAACGATTGCAGCAATCAGTTTTTAATATGGATTCTGTGTCACAACACTAGCTTCCATCTCAAAGATTATTATTCTATTGTAACTGGAAGTGATACATAGTTACTTCTACCTTTACACTATTGATTCTCATAGAACGACAAAGGTACTAGACGAAACAGTCTTTAGATTTCCTAGTCTTTAGATTTCACTTCTTAACTCCAAGTAGTATACAAAAATTGTATCTTAGCTAGTCGGTGTTATAAATTACCATGTAGATCTCTATATAACCTGAAAGTGGTGAAAAACTACCATTTCTAATTTCAGAGTGAAGAAACGATAGCAGCATGCAATTTTTAATATGGATTCTGTTTCACAACACTAGCTTCCATCTCTAAGTTTATTACTCTATTGCAACTGGAAATGATACATAGTTACTTCCACCTTTACACAATTGATTCTCATAGAACGACAAAGGTACTAGACGAAATAGTCTTTAGATTTCCTAGTCTTTATATTTCACTTTTTAAATCCAAGTAGTTTACAAAAATTGTATATTAGATGGTCGGTGTTATAAGTTATCCTGTAGAACTCTATATAACCCGAAAGTGGTGACAAACTACCATTTCCAGCTTCAGAGTGATAAACGATAGCAGCAAGCAGTTTTTAATATGGATTCTGTTCCCCAACACTAGCTTCCATCTCTAAGTTTATTACTCTATTGCAACTGGAATTGATACATAGTTACTTTTACGTTTACACTATTGATTCTCATAGATCGACAAAGGTACTAGACTAAACAATCTTTAGATCTCCTAGTCTTTAGATTTAACTTCTTATCTTCAAGTAGTATACAAAAATTGTATATTAGCTATTCGGTGTTATAAATTATCATGTAGATTTCTATATAACCCGAAAGTGGTATAAAACTACCATTTCCAGTTTCAGAGTGAAAGAGCGATAGCAGCAACCAGTTTTTAATATGGATTCTGTTGCACAAGACTAGCTTCGTCTCTAAGTTTATTACTCTATTGCAACTGAAAGCGATACATAGTTACTTCTACGCTTACTTTATTGATTCTCATAGAACGACAAAAGTACTAATCGAAACAGTCTTTAGATTTCCAAGTCTTTATATTTCACTTTTTAACTCAAAGTAGTATACAAAAATTGTATATTAGCTAGTTGGTGTTATAAATTATCATGTAGATCTCTATATAACCCGAAAGTGGTGAAAAACTACCATTTCCAGTTTAAGTGTGAAGAAACGATAGCAGCAAACAATTTTTAATATGGATTCTCTTACACAACACTAGCTTCCATCTCTAAGTTTATTACTCTATTGCAACTGGAAGTGATACATTGTTACTTCTACGTTTACACTATTGATTCTCATAGAACGACAAAGGTACTAGACGAAACAGTCTTTAGATTTCCTAGTCTTTATATTTCACTTTTTAACTCCAAGTAGTATACAAAAATTGTATATTAGCTAGTCGATGTTATAAATTATCATATAGATCTCTATATAACACGAAAGTGGTGACAAACTACCATGTCCGGTTTCAGAGTGAAAGAGCGATAGCAGCAACCAGTTTTTAATATGGATTCTGTTCCACAACACTAGCTTCCATCTCTAAGTTTATTACTCTATTGTAACTGAAAGCGATACATAATTACTTCTAAGTTTACACTATTGATTCTCATAGAACGAAAAGGTACTAGACGAAACATTTTTTAGATTTCCTAGTCTTTAGATTTTACTTCTTAGCTCTAAGTAGTATACAAAAATTGAATATTAGCTAGTCAGTGTTATAAATTATCATGTAGATCCCTATATAACCCGAAAGTGGTGAAAAACTACCACTTCCAATTTCAGAGTGAAGAAACGATAGCACGAAGCAATTTTTAATATGGATTCTGTTTCACAACACTAACTTCCATCTCTAAGCTTATCACTCTACTGAAACTGGAAGTGATACATAGTTTCTTCTCCGTTTACACTATTGATTCTCATAGAACGACAAAGGTACTAGACAAAACAGTCTTTAGATTTCCTAGTCTGTATATTTCACTTCTTAGCTCCAAGTAGTATACAAAAATTGTATATTAGCTAGTCGGTTTTATAAATTATCATGTAGATCTCTACATATCCTGAAAGTGGTGAAAAACTATCATTTCCAGTTTCACAGTGAAAGAGCGATAGCAGCAACCAGGTTTTAATATGGATTCTGATCCACAACACTAGCTTCCATCTCTAAGTTTATTACTCTATTGCAACTGAAAGCGATACATAATTACTTCTACGTTAACACTATTGATTCTCATAGAACGACAAAGGTACCAGAAGAAACAGTCTTTAGATTTCCTAGTCTTTAGATTTTACTTCTTAGCTCCAAGTAGTATACAAAAATTGTATATTAGCTAGTCAGTGTTATAAATTATCATGTAGATATCTATATAACCCGAAAGTGGTGACAAACTACCATTTCCAGTTTCACAGTGAAAGAGCGATAGCAGCAACCAGGTTTAAATATGGATTCTGTTCCACAACACTATCTTCCATCTCTAAGTTTATTACTCTATTGCAACTGGAATTGATACATAGTTACTTTTACGTTTACACTATTGATTCTCATAGATCGACAAAGGTACTAGACTAAACAGTCTTTAGATCTCCTAGTCTTTATATTTCACTTTTCAACTACAAGTAGTATACAAAAATTGTATATTAGCTAGTCGGTGTTATAAATTATCATGTAGATCTCTATATAACCCGAAAGTGGTGAAAAACTACCACTTCCAGTTTCAGAGTGAAGAAACGGTAGCAGTAAGCAATTTTTAATATGGATTCTGTTTCACAACACTAGCTTCCGTCTCTAAGTTTATTACTCTCTAGCAACTGGAAGTGATACATAGTTACTTCTACGTTTACACTATTGATTCTCATATAACGACAAACAGATGAAACTAGATGGTACTAGATGAAACAGTCTTAGATTTCCTAGTCTGTATATTTCACTTTTTAACTGCAAGAAGTATACAAAAATTGTATATTAGCTAGTCGATGTTATAAATTATCATATAGATCTCTATATAACCCGAGAGTGGTGACAAACTACCATGTCCACTTTCAGAATGAAGAAACGATTGCAGCGATCAGTTTTTAATATGGATTCTGTTTCACAACACTAGCTTCAATCTCTAAGCTTATCACTCTACTGAAACTGGAAGTGATACATAGTTACTTCTCCGTTTACACTATTGATTCTCATAGAACGACAAAGGTACTAGACGAAACAGTCTTTAGTTTTTATAGTCTTTATATTTCACTTTTTAACTCCAAGTAGTATACAAAAATTGTATATTAGCTAGTCGGTGTTATAAATTAACATGTAGATCTCTATATAACCCGAAAGTGGTGAAAAACTACCATTTCCAGTTTCACAGTGAAAGAACGATAGCAGCAACCAGTTTTTTTATATGGATTCTGTTCCACAACACTAGCTTCCATCTCTAAGTTTATTTCTCTATTGCTACTGAAAGCGATACATAGTTACTTCTACGTTTACACTGTTGATTCTCATAGAACGACAAAGGTACTAGACGAAACAGTCCTCAGATTTCTTAGTCTTTAGATTTTACTTCTTAGCTCCAAGTAGTATACAAAAATTGTACATTAGTTAGTCGGTGTTATAAATTATCATGTAGATCTCTACATATCCCGAAAGTGGTGAAAAACTACCATTTCCAGTTTCAGAGTGAGGAAACGATAGCAGCAACACGTTTTTAATATGGATTCTGTTTTACAACATTAGCTTTCATCTCTAAGTTTATTACTCTATTGCAACTGGAAGTGATACATAGTTACTTCTACGTTTACACTATTGATTCTCATATAACGACAAAGGTACTAGATAAAACAGTCTTTAGACTTCCTAGTCTGTATATTTCACTTTTTAACTCCAAGAAGTATACAAAAATTGTATATTAGCTAGTCGATGTTATAAATTATCATATAGATCTCTATATAACCCGAAAGTGGTGACAAACTACCATGTCCACTTTCAGAATGAAGAAACGATTGCAGCGATCAGTTTTTAATATGGATTCTGTTTCACAACACTAGCTTCAATCTCTAAGCTTATCACTCTACTGAAACTGGAAGTGATACATAGTTACTTCTCCGTTTACACTATTGATTCTCATAGAACGACAAAGGTACTAGACGAAACAGTCTTTAGATTTCCTAGTCTTTATATTTCACTTTTTAACTCCAAGTAGTATACAAAAATTTTATATTAGCTAGTCGGTGTTATAAATTATCATGTAGATCTCTATATAACCCGAAAGTGGTTAAAAACTACCATTTCCAATTTCACAGTGAAAGAGCGATAGCAGCAACCAGGTTTTAATATGGATTCTGTTCCACAACACTACCTTCCATCTCTAAGTTTATTACTCCTTTACAAATGGAAGTGATACATAGGTACTTCTACGTTTACACTATTGATTCTCATAGATCGACAAAGGTACTAGACGAAACAGTCTTTAGATTTCCTAGTCTTTATATTTCACTTTTTAACTCCAAGTAGTATACAAAAATTTTATATTAGCTAGTCGGTGTTATAAATTATCATGTAGATCTCTATAAAACCCGAAAGTGGTTAAAAACTACCATTTCGAGTTTCAGAGTGAGGAAACGATAGCAGCAAGCAATTTTTAATATGGATTCTGTTTTACAACACTAGCTTTCATCTCTAAGTTTATTACTCTATTGCAACTGGAAGTGATACATAGTTACTTCTACGTTTACACTATTGATTCTCATATAACGACAAAGGTACTAGATAAAACAGTCTTTAGATTTCCTAGTCTGTATATTTCACTTTTTAACTCCAAGTAGTATACAAAAATTGTATATTAGCTAGTCGATGTTATAAATTATCATATAGATCTCTATATAACCCGAAAGTGGTGACAAACTACCATGTCCAGTTTCAGAGTGAAGAAACGATTGCAGCAATCAGTTTTTAATATATATTCTGTTTCACAACACTAGCTTCCATCTCTAAGTTTATTACTCTATTGAAACTGGAAGTGATACATAGTTACTTCTACGTTTACACTATTGATTCTCATAGAACGACAAAGGTACTAGACGAAAAAGTCCTTAGATATCTTAGTCTTTAGATTTCACTTCTTAGCTCCAAGTAGTATACACAAATTGTATATTAGCTAGTCGGTGTTATAAATTATCATGTAGACCATTACATATCCCGAAAGTGGTGAAAAACTACCACTTCCAGTTTCACAGTGAAAGAGCGATAGCAGCAACCAGGTTTTAATATGGATTCTGTTCCACAACACTAGCTTGCATCTCTAAGTTTATTACTCTATTGCAACTGGAAGTGATGCATAGTTACTTCTACGTTTACACTATTGCTTCTCATATAACGACAAAGGTACTAGACGAAATAGTCTTAAATTTCCTAGTCTTTATATTTCACTTTGTAACTCCAAGTAGTATACCAAAATTGTATATTAATTGGTCGGTGTTATAAATTATCATGTAGATCTCTATATAACCCGAAAGTGGTGACAAACTACCATTTCCAGTTTCAGAGTGAAAAAACGATAGCAACAAGCAATTTTTAATATGGATTCTGTTTCACAACACTAGCTTTCATCTCTAAGTTTATTATTCTATTGCAACAGGAAGCTTTACAAATCTCCTTCTACGTTTACACTATTGATTCTCATAGAACGACAAAGGTACTAGACGAAACAGTCTTTACATTTCTTAGTCTTTATATTTCACTTTTTAACTCCAAGCAGTATCCAAAAATTGTATATTAGCTAGTCGGTGTTATAAATTATCATATAGATCTCTATATAACCCGAAAGTGGTGAAAAACTACCATTTCCAGTTTCAGAGTAAAGAAACGATAGCAGCAACACGTTTTTAATATGGATTCTGTTCTACAACACTAGCTTCCATCTCTAAGTTTATTACTCTATTGCGACTGGAAGTGATACATAGTTACTTCTACATTTACACTATTGATTCTCATAGAACGACAAAGGTACTAGACGAAGCAGTCTTTAGATTTCCTAGTCTTTATATTTCACTTTTTAACTCCAAGTAGTATACAAAAATTGTATATTAGCTAGTCGGTGTTATAAATTATCCTGTAGAACTCTATATAACCCGAAAGTGGTGAAAAACTACCATTTCCACTTCAGAGTGAAAAAGCGATAGCAGCAAGCAGTTTTTAATATGGATTTTGTTGCACAACACTAGCTTCCATCTCTAAGTTTATTACTCTATTGCAACAGGAAGTTTTACATATCTCCTTCTACGTTTACACTATTGATTCTCATAGAACGACAAAGGTACTAGAAGAAACAGTCTTTAGATTTCCTAGTCTTTATATTTCACTTTATAACTCCAAGTAGTATACAAAAATTGTATATTAGCTAGTCGGTGTTATAAATTATCATGTAGATCTCTATATAACCCGAAAGTTGTGAGAAACTACCATTTCCAGTTTCAGAGTGAAAGAGCGATAGCAGCAACCAGTTTTTAATATGGATTCTGTTTCAAAACACTAGCTTCCATCTCTAAGTTTATCACTCTATTGAAACTGGAAGTGATAAATAGTTACTTCTGCGTTTACACTAATGATACTCATAGAACGACAAAGGTACTAGACTAAACAGTCTTTAGATTTCCTACTCTTTATATTTCACTTTTTAACTCCAAGTAGTATAAAAAAATTGTATATTAGCTAGTCGGTGTTATAAATTATCATGTAGATCTCTATATAACCCGAAAGTAGTGAAAAACTAACATTTCCAGTTTCAGAGTGAAAGAGCGATAGCAGCAACCAGTTTTTAATATGGATTCTGTTTCAAAACACTAGCTTCCATCTCTAAGTTTTTCACTCTATTGCAACTGGAAGTGATACATAGTTACTTCTACGTTTACACTATTGATTCTCATAGAACGACAAAGGTACTAGACGAAACAGTCTTTAGATTTCCCAATCTTTAAATTTCACTTCTTAACTCCAAGTAGTATACAAAAATTGTATATTAGCTAGTCGGTGTTATAAATTATCATGTAGATCTCTACATATCCCGAAAGTGGTGAAAAACTACCATTTCCAGTTTCACAGTGAAAGAGCGATAGCAGCCACCAGTTTTTAATATGGATTCTGTTCCACAACACTAGCTTCAATATCTAAGTTTAATAATCTATTGCAACTGGAAGTGATACATAGTTACTTCTACGTTTACTTTATTGATTCTCTTAGAACGACAAAGGTACTAGACTAAACAGTCTTTAGATTTCCTATTCTTTATATTTCACTTTTTAACTCCAAGTAGTATACAAAAATTGTATATTAGGTAGTCGGTCTTATAAATTTTCATGTAGATCTCTATATAACCCGAAAGTGGTGAAAACTACCATTTCCAGTTTCAGAGTGAAAGAGCGATAGCAGCAACCCGTTTTTAATATGGATTCTGTTCCACAACACTAGCTTCCATCTCTAAGTTTATTACTCTATTACAACTGGAAGTGATACATAGCTACTTCTACGTTTACACTATTGATTCTCATAGATCGACAAAGGTACTAGACAAAACAGTCTTTAGATTTCCTAGTTTTTATATTTCACTTTTTAACTCCAAGTAGTATACAAAAATTTTATATTAGCTAATCGGTGTTATAAATTATCATGTACATCTCTATATAACCCGAAAGTGGGGAAAACTACCATTTCCAGTTTCAGAATAAAGAAACGAAAGCAGCAAGCAATTTTCAATATGGATTCTGTTTCAGAACACTAGCTTTCATCTCTAAGTTTATTACTCTATTGCAACTGGAAGTGATGCATAATTACTTCTACGTTTACACTATTGATTTTCATAGAACGACAAAGGTACTAGATGAAATAGTCTTTAGATTTCCTAGTCTGTATATTTCACTTTTTAATTCCAAGTAGTATAAAAAAATTGTATATTAGCTAGTAGATGTTATAAATTATCATATAGATCTCTATATAACCCGAAAGTGTTGACAAACTACCATGTCCAGTTTCAGAGTGAAGAAACGATTGCAGCAATCAGTTTTTAATATTGATTCTGTTTCACAACACTAGCATCCATCTCTAAGTTTATTACTCTATTGGAACTGGAAGTGATACATAGTTACTTCTACGTTTACACTATTGATTCTCATAGAACGAGAAAGGTACTAGACGAAACAGTCTTTAGATTTCCTAGTCTTTAAATTTCACCTCTTAACTCCAAGTAGTATACAAAAATTGTATATTAGATAGTCGGGGTTATAAATTATCATGTAGGTTTCTATATAACCCAAAAGTGGTAAAAAACTACCATTTCCAGTTTCAGAGTGTAGAAACGATAGCAGCAACCAGTTTTTAATATGGATTCTGTTTCACAACACTAGCTTTCATTTCTAAGTTTATTACTCTATTGCAACTGGAAGTGATGCATAGTTACTTCTACGTTTACACTTTTGATTTTCATAGAACGACAAAGGTACTAGACGAAATAGTCTTTAGATTTCCTAGTCTTTATATTTCACTTTGTAACTCCAAGTGGTATACAAAAATTGTATATTAACTAGTCGGTGTTATAAATTATCATGTAGATCTCTATATAACCCGAAAGTGGTGACAAATTACCATTTCAAGTTTCAGAGTGAAAAAACGATAGCAACAAGCAATTTTTAATATGGATTGTTCCACAACACTAGCTTCCATCTCTAAGTTTATTACTCTATTGCGACTGGAAGTGATACATAGTTACTTCTACGTTTACACTATTGATTCTCATAGAACGACAAAGGTACTAGACGAAACAGTCTTTAGATTTTCTAGTCTTTATATTTCACTTTTTAACTCCAAGCAGTATCCAAAAATTGTATATCAGCTAGTCGGTGTTATAAATTATCATATAGATCTCTATATAACCCGAAAGTGGTGAAAAACTACCATTTTCAGTTTCAGAGTAAAGAAACGATAGCAGCAACCAGTTTCTAATATGGATTCTGTTCCACAACACTAGCTTCCATCTCTAAGTTTATTACTCTATTGCGACTGGAAGTGATACATAGTTACTTCTACATTTACACTATTGATTCTCATAGAACGACAAAGGTACTAGACGAAAAAGTCTTTAGATTTCCTAGTCTTTATATTTCACTTTTTAACTCCAAGTAGTATACAAAAATTGTATATTTTAGCTAGTCGGTGTTATAAATTATCATGTTGATCTCTATATAACCCGAAAGTGGTGAGAAACTACCATTTCCAGTTTCAGAGTGAAAGAGCGATAGCAGCAACCAGTTTTTAATATGGATTCTGTTTCAAAACACTAGCTTCTATCTCTAAGTTTATTACTCTATTGAAACTGGAAGTGATACATAGTTACTTCTACGTTTACACTAATGATTCTCATAGAACGACAAAGGTACTAGACGAAACAGTCTTTATATTTCCTAGTCTTTATATTTCACTTTTTAACTCCAAGTAGTATACAAAAATTGTATATTAGCTAGTCGGTGTTTTAAATTATCATGTAGATCTCTATATAACCCGAAAGTAGTGAAAAACTACCATTTCCAGTTTCAGAGTGAAAGAGCGATAGCAGCAACCAGTTTTTAATATGGATTCTGTTTCAAAACACTAGCTTCCATCTCTAAGTTTTTCACTCTATTGCAACTGGAAGTGATGCATAGTTACTTCTACGTTTACACTATTGATTTTCATAGAACGACAAAGGTACTAGACGAAATAGTCTTTAGATTTCCTAGTCTTTATATTTCACTTTGTAACTCCAAGTGGTATACAAAAATTGTATATTAACTAGTCGGTGTTATAAATTATCATGTTGATCTCTATATAACCCGAAAGTGGTGACAAATTACCATTTCAAGTTTCAGAGTGAAAAAACGATAGCAACAAGCAATTTTTAATATGGATTATGTTTCACAACATTAGCTTCCATCTCTAAGTTTATTACTCTATTGCAACAGGAAGTTTTACATATCTCCTTCTACGTTTACACTTTTGATTCTCATAGAACGACAAAGGTACTAGACGAAACAGTCTTTACATTTCCTACTCTTTATATTTCTCCTTTTAGCTCCAAGAAGTATCCAAAAATTGTATATTAGCTAGTCGGTGTTATAAATTATCATATAGATCTCTATATAACCCGAAAGTGGTGAAAAACTACCATTTTCAGTTTCAGAGTAAAGAAACGATAGCAGCAACCAGTTTCTAATATGGATTCTGTTCCACAACACCAGCTTCCATCTCTAAGTTTATTACTCTATTGCGACTGGAAGTTATACATAGTTACTTCTACATTTACGCTATTGATTCTCATAGAACGACAAAGGTACTAGACGAAACAGTCTTTATATTTCCTAGTCTTTATGTTTCACTTTTTAACTCCAAGTAGTATACAAAAATTGTATATTAGCTAGTCGGTGTTATAAATTATCATGTAGATCTCTATATAACCCGAAAGTGGTGAGAAACTACTATTTCCAGTTTCAGAGTGAAAGAGCGATAGCAGCAATCAGTTTTTAATATGGATTCTGTTTCAAAACACTAGCTTCCATCTCTAAGTTATCACTCTATTGAAACTGGAAGTGATACATAGTTACTTCTACGTTTACACTAATGACTCTCATAGAACGACAAAGGTACTAGACGAAACAGTTTTTAGATTTCAAAGTCTTTATATTTCACATCTTAACTCCAAGTAGTATACAAAAATTGTATATTAGATAGTCGGTGTTATAAATTATCATGTAGGTTTCTATATAACCAAAAGTGGTAAAAAACTACCATTTCCAGTTTCAGAGTGTAGAAACGATAGCAGCAACCAGTTTTTAATATGGATTCTGTTTCACAACACTAGCTTTCATTTCTAAGTTTATTACTCTATTGCAACTGGAAGTGATGCATAGTTACTTCTACGTTTACACTATTGATTTTCATAGAACGACAAAGGTACTAGACGAAATAGTCTTTAGATTTCCTAGTCTTTATATTTCACTTTGTAACTCCAAGTGGTATACAAAAATTGTATATTAACTAGTCGGTGTTATAAATTATCATGTAGATCTCTATATAACCCGAAAGTGGTGAAAAACTACCATTTTCAGTTTCAGAGTAAAGAAACGATAGCAGCAACCAGTTTCTAATATGGATTCTGTTCCACAACACTAGCTTCCATCTCTAAGTTTATTACTCTATTGCAACTGGAAATGATACATAGTTACTTTTACATTTACACAATTGATTCTCATAGAACGACAAAGGTACTAGACGAAACAGTCTTTAGATTTCCTAGTCTTTATGTTTCACTTTTTAACTCCAAGTAGTATACAAAAATTGTATATTAGCTAGTCGGTGTTATAAATTATCATGTAGATCTCTATATAACCCGAAAGTGGTGAGAAACTACTATTTCCAGTTTCAGAGTGAAAGAGCGATAGCAGTAATCAGTTTTTAATATGGATTCTGTTTCAAAACACTAGCTTCCATCTCTAAGTTATCACTCTATTGAAACTGGAAGTGATACATAGTTACTTCTTCGTTTACACTAATGACTCTCATAGAACGACAAAGGTACTAGACGAAACAGTTTTTAGATTTCAAAGTCTTTATATTTCACTTCTTAACTCCAAGTAGTATACAAAAATTGTATATTAGATAGTCGGTGTTATAAATTATCATGTAGGTTTCTATATAACCCAAAAGTGGTAAATAACTACCATTTCCAGTTTCAGAGTGTAGAAACGCTAGCAGGAACCAGTTTTCAATATGGATTCTGTTCCACAAGATTAGCTTCCATCTCTAAGTTTATTACTCTATTGCAACTGGAAGTGATACATAGTTACTTCTACCTTTACACAGTTGATTCTCATAGTACGACAAAGGTACTAGACGAAATAGTCTTTAGATTTCCTTGTCTTTATATTTCACCTTTTAACTCCAATTAGTATACAAAAATTGTATATTAACTAGTCGGTGTTATAAATTGTCATGTAGATCTGTATATAACCCGAAAGTGGTGACAAACTACCATTTCCAGTTTCAGAGTGAAAAAACGATACCAACAAGCAATTTTTAATATGGATTCTGTTTCACAACACTAGCTTCCATCTCTAAGTTTATTACTCTATTGCAACAGGAAGTTTTACATATCTCCTTCTACGTTTACACTATTGATTCTCATAGAACGACAAAGGTACTAGACGAAACAGTCTTTACATTTCCTAGTCTTTATATTTCACTTTTTAACTCCAAGCAGTATCCAAAAATTGTATATTAGATAGTCGGTGTAATAAATTATCATATAGATCTCTATATAACCCGAAAGTGGTGAAAAACTACCATTTCCAGTTTCAGAGTGAAAAAGCGATTGCAGCAAGCAGTTTTTAATATGGATTCTGTTGCACAACACTAGCTTCTATCTCTAAGTTTATTACTCTATTGGGACTGGAAGTAATACATAGTTACTTCTGCATTTACACTATTGATTCTCATAGAACGACAAAGGTACTAGAAGAAACAGTCTTTAGATTTCCTAGTCTTTATATTTCATTTTTAAATCCAAGTAGTATACAAAAATTGTATATTTTAGCTAGTCGGTGTTATAAATTATCATGTTGATCTCTATATAACCCGAAAGTGGTGAGAAACTACCATTTCCAGTTTTAGAGTGAAAGAGCGATTGCAGCAAGCAGTTTTTAATATGGATTCTGTTGCACAACACTAGCTTCCATCTCTAAGTTTTTCACTCTTTTGCAACTGGAAGTGATACATAGTTACTTCTACGTTTACACTATTGATTCTCATAGAACGACAAAGGTACTAGACGAAACAGTCTTTAGATTTCCCAATCTTTAAATTTCACTTCTTAACTCCAAGTAGTATACAAAAATTGTATATTAGCTAGTCGGTGTTATAAATTATCATGTAGATCTCTACATATCCCGAAAGTGGTGAAAAACTACCATTTCCAGTTTCACAGTGAAAGAGCGATAGCAGCAAGCAGTTTTTAATATGGATTCTGTTCCACAACACTGGCTTCCATCACTAAGTTTATTACTCTATTGCAACAGGAAGTTTTACATATCTCCTTCTACGTTTACACTATAGATTCTCATAGAAGGACAAAGGTACTAGACGAAACAGTCTTTAGATTTCCTAGTCTTTATATTTCACTTTTTAACTCCAAGTAGTATACAAAAATTGTATATTAGCTAGTCGGTGTTATAAGTTATCCTGTAGAATTCTATATAACCCGAAAGTGGTGAAAACTACCATTTCCAGTTTCAGAGTGAAAGAGCGATAGCAGCAACCTGTTTTTAATATGGATTCTGTTCCACAACACTAGCTTCCATCTCTAAGTTTATTACTCTATTACAACTGGAAGTGATACATAGCTACTTCTACGTTTACACTATTGATTCTCATAGATCGACAAAGGTACTAGACGAAACAGTCTTTAGATTTCCTAGTTTTTATATTTCACTTTTTAACTCCAAGTAGTATACAAAAATTTTATATTAGCTAATCGGTGTTATAAATTATCATGTACATCTCTATATAACCCGAAAGTGGGGAAAACTACCATTTCCAGTTTCAGAATAAAGAAACGAAAGCAGCAAGCAATTTTCAATATGGATTCTGTTTCAGAACACTAGCTTTCATCTCTAAGTTTATTACTCTATTGCAACTGGAAGTGATGCATAATTACTTCTACGTTTACACTATTGATTTTCATAGAACGACAAAGGTACTAGATGAAATAGTCTTTAGATTTCCTAGTCTGTATATTTCACTTTTTAATTCCAAGTAGTATAAAAAAATTGTATATTAGCTAGTAGATGTTATAAATTATCATATAGATCTCTATATAACCCGAAAGTGTTGACAAACTACCATGTCCAGTTTCAGAGTGAAGAAACGATTGCAGCAATCAGTTTTTAATATTGATTCTGTTTCACAACACTAGCATCCATCTCTAAGTTTATTACTCTATTGGAACTGGAAGTGATACATAGTTACTTCTACGTTTACACTATTGATTCTCATAGAACGAGAAAGGTACTAGACGAAACAGTCTTTAGATTTCCTCATTTAAATTTCACCTCTTAACTCCAAGTAGTATACAAAAATTGTATATTAGATAGTCGGGGTTATAAATTATCATGTAGGTTTCTATATAACCCAAAAGTGGTAAAAAACTACCATTTCGAGTTTCAGAGTGTAGAAACGATAGCAGCAACCAGTTTTTAATATGGATTCTGTTTCACAACACTAGCTTTCATTTCTAAGTTTATTACTCTATTGCAACTGGAAGTGATGCATAGTTACTTCTACGTTTACACTTTTGATTTTCATAGAACGACAAAGGTACTAGACGAAATAGTCTTTAGATTTCCTAGTCTTTATATTTCACTTTGTAACTCCAAGTGGTATACAAAAATTGTATATTAACTAGTCGGTGTTATAAATTATCATGTAGATCTCTATATAACCCGAAAGTGGTGACAAATTACCATTTCAAGTTTCAGAGTGAAAAAACGATAGCAACAAGCAATTTTTAATATGGATTGTTCCACAACACTAGCTTCCATCTCTAAGTTTATTACTCTATTGCGACTGGAAGTGATACATAGTTACTTCTACGTTTACACTATTGATTCTCATAGAACGACAAAGGTACTAGACGAAACAGTCTTTAGATTTCCTAGTCTTTATATTTCACTTTTTAACTCCAAGCAGTATCCAAAAATTGTATATCAGCTAGTCGGTGTTATAAATTATCATATAGATCTCTATATAACCCGAAAGTGGTGAAAAACTACCATTTTCAGTTTCAGAGTAAAAAAACGATAGCAGCAACCAGTTTCTAATATGGATTCTGTTCCACAACACTAGCTTCCATCTCTAAGTTTATTACTCTATTGCGACTGGAAGTGATACATAGTTACTTCTACATTTACACTATTGATTCTCATAGAACGACAAAGGTACTAGACGAAACAGTCTTTAGATTTCCTAGTCTTTATATTTCACTTTTTAACTCCAAGTAGTATACAAAAATTGTATATTTTAGCTAGTCGGTGTTATAAATTATCATGTTGATCTCTATATAACACGAAAGTGGTGAGAAACTACCATTTCCAGTTTCAGAGTGAAAGAGCGATAGCAGCAACCAGTTTTTAATATGGATTCTGTTTCAAAACACTAGCTTCTATCTCTAAGTTTATCACTCTATTGAAACTGGAAGTGATACATAGTTACTTCTACGTTTACACTAATGATTCTCATAGAACGACAAAGGTACTAGACGAAACAGTCTTTATATTTCCTAGTCTTTATATTTCACTTTTTAACTCCAAGTAGTATACAAAAATTGTATATTAGCTAGTCGGTGTTTTAAATTATCATGTAGATCTCTATATAACCCGAAAGTAGTGAAAAACTACCATTTCCAGTTTCAGAGTGAAAGAGCGATAGCAGCAACCAGTTTTTAATATGGATTCTGTTTCAAAACACTAGCTTCCATCTCTAAGTTTTTCACTCTATTGCAACTGGAAGTGATGCATAGTTACTTCTACGTTTACACTATTGATTTTCATAGAACGACAAAGGTACTAGACGAAATAGTCTTTAGATTTCCTAGTCTTTATATTTCACTTTGTAACTCCAAGTGGTATACAAAAATTGTATATTAACTAGTCGGTGTTATAAATTATCATGTTGATCTCTATATAACCCGAAAGTGGTGACAAATTACCATTTCAAGTTTCAGAGTGAAAAAACGATAGCAACAAGCAATTTTTAATATGGATTATGTTTCACAACATTAGCTTCCATCTCTAAGTTTATTACTCTATTGCAACAGGAAGTTTTACATATCTCCTTCTACGTTTACACTGTTGATTCTCATAGAACGACAAAGGTACTAGACGAAACAGTCTTTACATTTCCTACTCTTTATATTTCTCCTTTTAGCTCCAAGAAGTATCCAAAAATTGTATATTAGCTAGTCGGTGTTATAAATTATCATATAGATCTCTATATAACCCGAAAGTGGTGAAAAACTACCATTTTCAGTTTCAGAGTAAAGAAACGATAGCAGCAACCAGTTTCTAATATGGATTCTGTTCCACAACACCAGCTTCCATCTCTAAGTTTATTACTCTATTGCGACTGGAAGTTATACATAGTTACTTCTACATTTACGCTATTGATTCTCATAGAATGACAAAGGTACTAGACGAAACAGTCTTTAGATTTCCTAGTCTTTATGTTTCACTTTTTAACTCCAAGTAGTATACAAAAATTGTATATTAGCTAGTCGGTGTTATAAATTGTCATGTAGATCTCTATATAACCCGAAAGTGGTGAGAAACTACTATTTCCAGTTTCAGAGTGAAAGAGCGATAGCAGCAATCAGTTTTTAATATGGATTCTGTTTCAAAACACTAGCTTCCATCTCTAAGTTATCACTCTATTGAAACTGGAAGTGATACATAGTTTCTTCTACGTTTACACTAATGACTCTCATAGAACGACAAAGGTACTAGACGAAACAGTTTTTAGATTTCAAAGTCTTTATATTTCACATCTTAACTCCAAGTAGTATACAAAAATTGTATATTAGATAGTCGGTGTTATAAATTATCATGTAGGTTTCTATATAACCAAAAGTGGTAAAAAACTACCATTTCCAGTTTCAGAGTGTAGAAACGATAGCAGCAACCAGTTTTTAATATGGATTCTGTTTCACAACACTAGCTTTCATTTCTTAGTTTATTACTCTATTGCAACTGGAAGTGATGCATAGTTACTTCTACGTTTACACTATTGATTTTCATAGAACGACAAAGGTACTAGACGAAATAGTCTTTAGATTTCCTAGTCTTTATATTTCACTTTGTAACTCCAAGTGGTATACAAAAATTGTATATTAACTAGTCGGTGTTATAAATTATCATGTAGATCTCTATTTAACCCGAAAGTGGTGAAAAACTACCATTTTCAGTTTCAGAGTAAAGAAACGATAGCAGCAACCAGTTTCTAATATGGATTCTGTTCCACAACACTAGCTTCCATCTCTAAGTTTATTACTCTATTGCAACTGGAAATGATACATAGTTACTTTTACATTTACACAATTGATTCTCATAGAACGACAAAGGTACTAGACGAAACAGTCTTTAGATTTCCTAGTCTTTATGTTTCACTTTTTAACTCCAAGTAGTATACAAAAATTGTATATTAGCTAGTCGGTGTTATAAATTATCATGTAGATCTCTATATAACCCGAAAGTGGTGAGAAACTACTATTTCCAGTTTCAGAGTGAAAGAGCGATAGCAGTAATCAGTTTTTAATATGGATTCTGTTTCAAAACACTAGCTTCCATCTCTAAGTTATCACTCTATTGAAACTGGAAGTGATACATAGTTACTTCTTCGTTTACACTAATGACTCTCATAGAACGACAAAGGTACTAGACGAAACAGTTTTTAGATTTCAAAGTCTTTATATTTCACTTCTTAACTCCAAGTAGTATACAAAAATTGTATATTAGATAGTCGGTGTTATAAATTATCATGTAGGTTTCTATATAACCCAAAAGTGGTAAATAACTACCATTTCCAGTTTCAGAGTGTAGAAACGCTAGCAGGAACCAGTTTTCAATATGGATTCTGTTCCACAAGATTAGCTTCCATCTCTAAGTTTATTACTCTATTGCAACTGGAAGTGATACATAGTTACTTCTACCTTTACACAGTTGATTCTCATAGTACGACAAAGGTACTAGACGAAATAGTCTTTAGATTTCCTAGTCTTTATATTTCACCTTTTAACTCCAATTAGTATACAAAAATTGTATATTAACTAGTCGGTGTTATAAATTATCATGTAGATCTGTATATAACCCGAAAGTGGTGACAAACTACCATTTCGAGTTTCAGAGTGAAAAAACGATACCAACAAGCAATTTTTAATATGGATTCTGTTTCACAACACTAGCTTCCATCTCTAAGTTTATTACTCTATTGCAACAGGAAGTTTTACATATCTCCTTCTACGTTTACACTATTGATTCTCATAGAACGACAAAGGTACTAGACGAAACAGTCTTTACATTTCCTAGTCTTTATATTTCACTTTTTAACTCCAAGCAGTATCCAAAAATTGTATATTAGATAGTCGGTGTAATAAATTATCATATAGATCTCTATATAACCCGAAAGTGGTGAAAAACTACCATTTCCAGTTTCAGAGTGAAAAAGCGATTGCAGCAAGCAGTTTTTAATATGGATTCTGTTGCACAACACTAGCTTCTATCTCTAAGTTTATTACTCTATTGGGACTGGAAGTAATACATAGTTACTTCTGCATTTACACTATTGATTCTCATAGAACGACAAAGGTACTAGAAGAAACAGTCTTTAGATTTCCTAGTCTTTATATTTCATTTTTAAATCCAAGTAGTATACAAAAATTGTATATTTTAGCTAGTCGGTGTTATAAATTATCATGTTGATCTCTATATAACCCGAAAGTGGTGAGAAACTACCATTTCCTGTTTCAGAGTGAAAGAGCGATTGCAGGAAGCAGTTTTTAATATGGATTCTGTTGCACAACACTAGCTTCCATCTCTAAGTTTATTACTCTATTGCAACTGGAAGTGGTACATAGTTACTTCTAAGTTTACACTATTGATTTTCATAGAACGACAAAGGTACTAGAAGAAACAGTCTTTAGATTTCCTAGTCTTTATATTTCATTTTTAAATCCAAGTAGTATACAAAAATTGTATATTTTAGCTAGTCGGTGTTATAAATTATCATGTTGATCTCTATATAACCCGAAAGTGGTGAGAAACTATTATTTCCAGTTTCAGAGTGAAAGAGCGATAGCAGCAACCAGGTTTTAATATGGATTCTGTTCCACAACACTAGCTTCAATCTCTAAGTTTAATACTCTATTGCAACTGGAAGTGATACGTAGTTACTTCTACGTTTACTTTATTGATTCTCATAGAACATAGAACGACGACAGAACATAGACTAAACAGTCTTTAGATTTCCTACTCTTTATATTTCACTTTTTAACTCCAAGTAACTAACTAACTAACTAACTCTATGGCCTATGGAACCCGTAGGTTGAGTGCCGCGTTCACAAAAGCTCTCCACTGACTTCTATCCTTAGCTAATTGCATCCAGTTTTTACTTTGTATTCCTATCTCGGCGAGATCCATCTTAATATTATCCTCCCATCTGCGCCTTGGTCTTCCTAATGGTCGTTTTCCTATGGGTCTACCAGTCAAGACTTTGAAAGCGTTTCTACTTTCTTCCATTCTAGCTACATTACCTGCCCACCTAAGCCTCCTAGACTTGACGACCGTAACAATGTTGGGTAACCGTATAAACTATGTAGTTCCTCGTTATGGAGCATCCGCCATTCCGCGTTCTCGTTCCTCTTGGGTCCGAATATTCTTCTCAGGATCCTGTTCTCAAATACTTTCAGTCTATGTTCTTCCCTCAGAGTAAGCGACCATGTTTCGCAACCATACAGAACAACAGGCATGATTATCGTTTTATATATTTTAAGCTTCAAATTCCTCGACAGAATTCGCGACGACAAGAGATTTTGAACCGAGTAGTAACACGAATTCCCTGCTTTTAGTCGACATTTAATTTCTTCGAGAATATGATTTTCGTCTGTTAACATTGATCCTAAATATTTGAACGTATCCACTTTATCAAAAGCATTATTAAATTTTTGAACGCCTCCACAATTTGCCGCATTACGGTCCCGACGTACTTCCATGTATTTAGTTTTCTCTATATTTACTTCTAAACCCATGTCCCTGCAAGCGTTTAATAAGATCTCTGCATTTATTTCTACTGTTCTCCTATCCTCCCCTATTAAATTTACATCATCAGCATATGCCATAACCTGGTGAATGCCGTTCAACTCTAAGCCCTGGTTGCTATCTTTGATTTTCCTTATGGCGTATTCCAGCACAAAGTTAAATAATAATGGCGACAACGCATCTCCTTGTTTTAGGCCATTTTCGAAGTGGAAGCTCGTGGACAAAAATTTTCCTACCCCGACTTTACTTTGGGATTCACTTAAACATATCTTAATTAATCTAATTAGCTTTCTCGGTATTCCAAGTTCTGTAAGAACGTTGTATAATGTTTCTCTCCTAACCGAGTCGTAAGCCTTTCTAAAATCAATAAATAGTTGATGTACCGGGGTATTGTATTCCCACTTCTTTTCGAGTATTTGGCGAATGGTAAATATTTGGTCGATAGTTGATCTATTTCGTCTAAATCCGCACTGATAATCTCCAATGATTTCATCCGCGTATGGGGTCAACTCCAAGTAGTATACAAAAATTGTATATTAGGTAGTCGGTGTTATAAATTGTCATGTAGATCTCTATATAACCCGAACGTGGTTAAAAACTACCATTTCCAGTTTCAGAGTAAAGAAACAATAGCAGCAACCAGTTTTTAATATGGATTCTGTTCCACAACACTAGCTTCCATCTCTAAGTTTATTACTCTATTGCAACTGGAAATGATACATAGTTACTTCTACGTTTACACTATTGATTCTCATAGAACGACAAAGGTACTAGACGAATCAGTCTTTAGATTTCCTAGTCTTTAAATTTCACTTCTTAACTCCAAGTAGTATACAAAAATTGTATATTAGATAGTAGGTGTTATAAATTATCATGTAGGTTTCTATATAACCCAAAAGTGGTAAAAAACTACCATTTCCAGTTTCAGAATGTAGAAACGATAGCAGCAACCAGTTTTTAATATGGATTCTGTTCCACAACAGTAGCTTCCATCTCTAAGTTTATTACTCTATTGGAAACTTGAAGTGATACATAGTTACATCTAGCTTTACACAATTGATTCTCATAGTACGACAAAGGTACAAGACGAAACAGTCTTTACAATTCCTAGTCCTTATATTTCACTTTTTAACTCCAAGCAGTATCCAAAAACTGTATATTAGCTAGTCGGTGTTATAAATTATCATATAGATCTCTATATAACCCGAAAGTGGTGAAAAACTACCATTTCCAGTTTCAGTATAAAGACACGATAGCAGCAACCAGTTTTTAATATGGATTCTGTTCCACAACACTAGCTTCCATCTCTAAGTTTATTACTCTATTGCGACTGGAAGTGATACATAGTTACAATTACACTATTGATTCTCATAGAACGACAAAGGTACTAGACGAAACAGTCTTTAGATTTCCTAGTCTTTATATTTCACTTTTTAACTTCAAGTAGTATACAAAAATTGTATATTAGCTAGTCGGTGTTATAAATTATCCTGTAGAACTCTATATAACCCGAAAGTGGTGAAAAACTACCATTTCCAGTTTCAGAGTGAAGAAACAATAGCAGCAATCAGTTTTTAATATGGATTCTGATGCACAACACTAGCTTCCATCTCTAAGTTTATTACTCTATTGCAACTGGAAGTGGAACGTAGTTACTTCTACGTTTACACTATTGATTCTAATAGAACGACAAAGGTACTAGAAGAAACAGTCTTTAGATTTCCTAGTCTTTATATTTCACTTTTTAACTCCAAGTAGTATACAAAAATTGTATATTAGCTAGTCGGTGTTCTAAATTATCATGTAGATCTCTATATAACCCGAAAGTGGTGAGAAACTACCATTTCCAGTTTCACAGTGAAAGAGCGATAGCAGCAACCAGTTTTTAATATGGATTCTGTTTCAAAACACTAGCTTCCATCTCTAAGTTTATCACTCTATTGAAACTGGAAGTGATACATAGTTACTTCTACGTTTACACTAATGATTCTCATAGAACGACAAAGGTACTAGACGAAACAGTCTTTATATTTCACTTTTTAACTCCAAGTAGTATACAAAAATTGTATATTAGCTAGTCGGTGTTTTAAATTATCATGTAAATCTGTATATAACCCGAAAGTAGTGAAAAACTACAATTTCCAGTTTCAGAGTGAAAGAGCGATAGCAGCAACCAGTTTTTAATATGGATTCTGTTTCAAAACACTAGCTTCCATCTCTAAGTTTTTCACTCTATTGCAACTGGAAGTGATACATAGTTACTTCTACGTTTACACTATTGATTCTCATAGAACGACAAAGGTACTAGACGAAACAGTCTTTAGATTTCCTAGTCTTTAAATTTCACTTCTTAACTCCAAGTAGTATACAGAAATTGTATATTAGCTAGTCGGTGTTATAAATTATCATGTAGATCTCTACATATCCCGAAAGTGGTGAAAAACTACCATTTCCAGTTTCACAGTGAAAGAGCGATAGCAGCAACCAGGTTTTAATATGGATTCTGTTCCACAACACTAGCTTCAATCTCTAAGTTTAATACTCTATTGCAACTGGAAGTGATACATAGTTACTTCTACGTTTACTTTATTGATTCTCATAGAACATAGAACGACGACAGAACATAGACTAAACAGTCTTTAGATTTCCTACTCTTTATATTTCACTTTTTAACTCCAAGTAACTAACTAACTAACTAACTCTATGGCCTATGGAACCCGTAGGTTGAGTGCCGCGTTCACAAAAGCTCTCCACTGACTTCTATCCTTAGCTAATTGCATCCAGTTTTTACTTTGTATTCCTATCTCGGCGAGATCCATCTTAATATTATCCTCCCATCTGCGCCTTGGTCTTCCTAATGGTCGTTTTCCTATGGGTCTACCAGTCAAGACTTTGAAAGCGTTTCTACTTTCTTCCATTCTAGCTACATTACCTGCCCACCTAAGCCTCCTAGACATGACGACCGTAACAATGTTGGGTAACCGTATAAACTATGTAGTTCCTCGTTATGGAGCTTCCGCCATTCCGCGTTCTCGTTCCTCTTGGGTCCGAATATTCTTCTCAGGATCCTGTTCTCAAATACTTTCAGTCTATGTTCTTCCCTCAGAGTAAGCGACCATGTTTCGCAACCATACAGAACAACAGGCATGATTATCGTTTTATATATTTTAAGCTTCAAATTCCTCGACAGAATTCGCGACGACAAGAGATTTTGAACCGAGTAGTAACACGAATTCCCTGCTTTTAGTCGACATTTAATTTCTTCGAGAATATGATTTTCGTCTGTTAACATTGATCCTAAATATTTGAACGTATCCACTTTATCAAAAGCATTATTTAATATTTTAACGCCTCCACAATTTGCCGCATTACGGTCCCGACGTACTTCCATGTATTTAGTTTTCTCTATATTTACTTCTAAACCCATGTCCCTGCAAGCGTTTAATAAGATCTCTGCATTTATTTCTACTGTTCTCCTATCCTCCCCTATTAAATTTACATCATCAGCATATGCCATAACCTGGTGAATGCCGTTCAACTCTAAGCCCTGGTTGCTATCTTTGATTTTCCTTATGGCGTATTCCAGCACAAAGTTAAATAATAATGGCGACAACGCATCTCCTTGTTTTAGGCCATTTTCGAAGTGGAAGCTCGTGGACAAAAATTTTCCTACCCCGACTTTACTTTGGGATTCACTTAAACATATCTTAATTAATCTAATTAGCTTTCTCGGTATTCCAAGTTCTGTAAGAACGTTGTATAATGTTTCTCTCCCAACCGAGTCGTAAGCCTTTCTAAAATCAATAAATAGTTGATGTACCGGGGTATTGTATTCCCACTTCTTTTCGAGTATTTGGCGAATGGTAAATATTTGGTCGATAGTTGATCTATTTCGTCTAAATCCGCACTGATAATCTCCAATGATTTCATCCGCGTATGGGGTCAACTCCAAGTAGTATACAAAAATTGTATATTAGGTAGTCGGTGTTATAAATTGTCATGTAGATCTCTATATAACCCAAAAGTGGTAAAAAACTACCATTTCCAGTTTCAGAATGTAGAAACGATAGCAGCAACCAGTTTTTAATATGGATTCTGTTCCACAACAGTAGCTTCCATCTCTAAGTTTATTACTCTATTGCAACTTGAAGTGATACATAGTTACATCTACCTTTACACAATTGATTCTCATAGTACGACAAAGGTACAAGACGAAACAGTCTTTACAATTCCTAGTCCTTATATTTCACTTCTTAACTCCAAGCAGTATCCAAAAATTGTATATTAGCTAGTCGGTGTTATAAATTATCATATAGATCTCTATATAACCCGAAAGTGGTGAAAAACTACCATTTCCAGTTTCAGAGTAAAGACACGATAGCAGCAACCAGTTTTTAATATGGATTCTGTTCCACAACACTAGCTTCCATCTCTAAGTTTATTACTCTATTGCGACTGGAAGTGATACATAGTTACAATTACACTATTGATTCTCATAGAACGACAAAGGTACTAGACGAAACAGTCTTTAGATTTCCTAGTCTTTATATTTCACTTTTTAACTTCAAGTAGTATACAAAAATTGTATATTAGCTAGTCGCTGTTATAAATTATCCTGTAGAACTCTATATAACCCGAAAGTGGTGAAAAACTACCATTTCCAGTTTCAGAGTGAAGAAACAATAGCAGATATCAGTTTTAATATGGATTCTGTTGCACAACACTAGCTTCCATCTCTAAGTTTATTACTCTATTGCAACTGGAAGTGGAACGTAGTTACTTCTACGTTTACACTATTGATTCTAATAGAACGACAAAGGTACTAGAAGAAACAGTCTTTAGATTTCCTAGTCTTTATATTTCACTTTTTAACTCCAAGTAGTATACAAAAATTGTATATTAGCTAGTCGGTGTTCTAAATTATCATGTAGATCTCTATATAACCCGAAAGTGGTGAGAAACTACAATTTCCAGTTTCACAGTGAAAGAGCGATAGCAGCAACCAGGTTTTAATATGGATTCTGTTCCACAACACTAGCTTCAATCTCTAAGTTTGATACTCTATTGCAACTGGAAGTGATACATAGTTACTTCTACGTTTACTTTATTGATTCTCATAGAACGACAAAGGTACTAGATTAAACAGTCTCTAGATTTCCTACTCTTTATATTTCACTTTTTAATTCCAAGTAGTATACAAAAATTGTATATTAGGTAGTCGGTGTTATAAATTGTCATGTAGATCTCTATATAACCCGAAAGTGGTGAAAAACTACCATTTCCAGTTTCAGAGTGAAAGAGCGATAGCAGCAACCAGTTTTTAATATGGATTCTGTTCCACAACACTAGCTTCCATCTCTATGTTTATTACTCTATTACAACTGGAAATGATACATAGTTACTTCTACGTTTACACTATTGATTCTCATAGATCGACAAAGGAACTAGACGAAACAGTCTTTAGATTTCCTAGTCTTTATATTTCACTTTTTAACTCCAAGTAGTATACAAAAATTTTATATTAGCTAGTCGGTGTTATAAATTATCATGTAGATCTCTATATAACCCGAAAGTGGTGAAAAACTACCATTTCCAGTTTCAGAGTAAAGAAACGAAAGCAGCAAGCAATTTTTAATATGGATTCTGTTGCACAACACTAGCTTTCATCTCTAAGTTTATTACTCTATTGCAACTGGAAGTGATGCATAGTTACTTCTACGTTTACACTATTGATTCTCATATAACGACAAAGGTACTAGATGAAACAGTCTTTAGACTTCCTAGTCTGTATATTTCACTTTTTAACTCCAAGTAGTATACAAAAAGTGTGTATTAGCTAGTAGATGTTATAAATTATAATATAGATCTCTATATAACCCGAAAGTGGTGACAAACTACCATTTCCAGTTTCAGAGTGAAAGAGCGAAAGCAGCAACCAGTTTTTAATATGGATTCTGTTCCACAACACTAGCTTCCATCTCTATGTTTATTACTCTATTACAACTGGAAATGATACATAGTTACTTCTACCTTTACACAATTGATTCTCATAGTACGACAAATGTACTAGACGAAACAGTCTTTACAATTCGTAGTCCTTATATTTCACTTTTTAACTCCAAGCAGTATCCAAAAATTGTATATTATCTAGTCGGTGTTATAAATTATCATATAGATCTCCATATAACCAGAAAGTGGTGAAAAACTACCATTTCCAGTTTCAGAGTAAAGAAACGATAGCAGCAACCAGTTTTTAATATGGATTCTGTTCCACAACACTAGCTTTCATCTCTAAGTTTATTACTCTATTGCAACTGGAAGTGGTACATAGTTACTTCTACGTTTACACTATTGATTCTAATAGAACGACAAAGGTACTAGAAGAAACAGTCTTTAGATTTCCTAGTCTTTATAGTTCACTTTTTAACTCCAAGTAGTATACAAAAATTGTATATTAGCTAGTCGGTGTTATAAATTATCATGTAGATCTCTATATAACCCGAAAGTGGTGAGAAACTACAATTTCCAGTTTCACAGTGAAAGAGCGATAGCAGCAACCAGGTTTCAATATGGATTCTGTTCCACAACACTAGCTTCAATCTCTAAGTTTAATACTCTATTGCAACTGGAAGTGATACATACTTATTTCTACGTTTACTTTATTGATTCTCATAGAACGACAAAGGTGCTAGACTTAACAGTCTTTAGATTTCCTACTCTTTATATTTCACTTTTTAACTCCAAGTAGTATACAAAAATTGTATATTAGGTAGTCGGTGTTATAAATTGTCATGTAGATTTTTATATAACCCGAAAGTGGTGAAAAACTACCATTTCCAGTTTCAGAGTGAAAGAGCGATAGCAGCAACCAGTTTTTAATATGGATTCTGTTCCACAACACTAGCTTCCATCTCTAAGTTTATTACTCTATTTCAAATGGAAGTGATACATAGTTACTTCTACGTTTACACTATTGATTCCCATAGATCGACAAAGGTACTAGATGAAACAGTCTTTAGATTTCCAAGTCTTTATATTTCACTTTTTAACTCCAAGTAGTATACAAAAATTGTATATTAGCTAGTCGGTGTTATAAATTATCATGTAGATCTCTATATAACCCGACCGTGGTTAAAAACTACCATTTCCAGTTTCAGAGTAAAGAAACGATAGCAGCAACCAGTTTTTAATATGGATTCTGTTCCACAACACTAGCTTCCATCTCTAAGTTTATTACTCTATTGCAACTGGAAATGATACATAGTTACTTCTACGTTTACACTATTGATTCTCATAGAACGACAAAGGTACTAGACGAAACAGTCTTTAGATTTCCTAGTCTTTAAATTTCACTTCTTAACTCCAAGTAGTATACAAAATTGTATATTAGATAGTAGGTGTTATAAATTATCATGTAGGTTTCTATATAACCCAAAGGTGGTAAAAAACTACCATTTCCAGTTTCAGAATATAGAAACGATAGCAGCAACCAGTTTTTAATATGGATTCTGTTCCACAACAGTAGCTTCCATCTCTAAGTTTATTACTCTATTGCAACTTGAAGTGATACATAGTTACATCTACCTTTACACAATTGATTCTCATAGTACGACAAAGGTACAAGACGAAACAGTCTTTACAGTTCCTAGTCCTTATATTTCACTTTTTAACTCCAAGCAGTATCCAAAAATTGTATATTAGCTAGTCGGTGTTATAAATTATCATATAGATCTCTATATAACCCGAAAGTGGTGAAAAACTACCATTTCCAGTTTCAGAGTAAAGACACGATAGCAGCAACCAGTTTTTAATATGGATTCTGTTCCACAACACTAGCTTCCATCTCTAAGTTTATTACTCTATTGCGACTGGAAGTGATACATAGTTACAATTACACTATTGATTCTCATAGAACGACAAAGGTACTAGACGAAACAGTCTTTAGATTTCCTAGTCTTTATATTTCACTTTTTAACTTCAAGTAGTATACAAAAATTGTATATTAGCTAGTCGCTGTTATAAATTATCCTGTAGAACTCTATATAACCCGAAAGTGGTGAAAAACTACCATTTCCAGTTTCAGAGTGAAGAAACAATAGCAGCAATCAGTTTTTAATATGGATTCTGTTACACAACACTAGCTTCCATCTCTAAGTTTATTACTCTATTGCAACTGGAAGTGGAACGTAGTTACTTCTACGTTTACACTATTGATTCTAATAGAACGACAAAGGTACTAGAAGAAACAGTCTTTAGATTTCCTAGTCTTTATATTTCACTTTTTAACTCCAAGTAGTATACAAAAATTGTATATTAGCTAGTCGGTGTTCTAAATTATCATGTAGATCTCTATATAACCCGAAAGTGGTGAAAAACTACCATTTCCAGTTTCAGAGTGAAAGAGCGATAGCAGCAACCAGTTTTTGATATGGATTCTGTTCCACAACACTAGCTTCCATCTCTATGTTTATTACTCTATTACAACTGGAAATGATACATAGTTACTTCTACGTTTACACTATTGATTCTCATAGATCGACAAAGGAACTAGACGAAACAGTCTTTAGATTTCCTAGTCTTTATATTTCACTTTTTAACTCCAAGTAGTATACAAAAATTTTATATTAGCTAGTCGGTGTTATAAATTATCATGTAGATCTCTATATAACCCGAAAGTGGTGGAAAACTACCATTTCCAGTTTCAGAGTAAAGAAACGAAAGCAGCAAGCAATTTTTAATATGGATTCTGTTGCACAACACTAGCTTTCATCTCTAAGTTTATTACTCTATTGCAACTGGAAGTGATACATAGTTACTTCTACGTTTACTCTATTTATTCTCATAGAACGACAAAGGTACTAGACGAAACAGTCTTTAGATTTCCTAGTCTTTAAATTTCACTTCTTAACTCCAAGTAGTATACAAAAATTGTATATTAGATTGTCGGTGTTATAAATTATCATGTAGGTTTCTATATAACCCAAAAGTGGTGAAAAACTACCATTTCCAGTTTCAGAGTAAAGAAACGATAGCAGCAACCAGTTTTTAATATGGATTCTGTTCCACAACACTAGCTTTCATCTCTAAGTTTATTACTCTATTGCAACTGGAAGTGGTACATAGTTACTTCTACGTTTACACTATTGATTCTCATAGAACGACAAAGGTACTAGACTTAACAGTCTTTAGATTTCCTACTCTTTATATTTCACTTTTTAACTCCAAGTAGTATACAAAAATTGTATATTAGGTAGTCGGTGTTATAAATTGTCATGTAGATTTTTATATAACCCGAAAGTGGTGAAAAACTACCATTTCCAGTTTCAGAGTGAAAGAGCGATAGCAGCAACCAGTTTTTAATATGGATTCTGTTCCACAACACTAGCTTCCATCTCTAAGTTTATTACTCTATTTCAAATGGAAGTGATACATAGTTACTTCTACGTTTACACTATTGATTCTCATTGATCGACAAAGGTACTAGACGAAACAGTCTTTAGATTTCCTAGTCTTTATATTTCACTTTTTAACTCCAAGTAGTCTACAAAAATTGTATATTAGCTAGTCGGTGTTATAAATTATCATGTAGATCTCTATATAACCCAAAAGTGGTAAAACACTACCATTTCCAGTCTCAGAATGTAGAAACGATAGCAGCAACCAGTTTTTAATATGAATTCTGTTCCACAACACTAGCTTCCATCTCTATGTTTATTACTCTATTACAACTGGAAATGATACATAGTTACTTCTACGTTTACACTATTGATTCTCATAGATCGACAAAGGAACTAGACGAAACAGTCTTTAGATTTCCTAGTCTTTATATTTCACTTTTTAACTCCAAGTAGTATACAAAAATTTTATATTAGCTAGTCGGTGTTATAAATTATCATGTAGATCTCTATATAACCCGAAAGTGGTGAAAAACTACCATTTCCAGTTTCAGAGTAAAGAAACGAAAGCAGCAAGCAATTTTTAATATGGATTCTGTTGCACAACACTAGCTTTCATCTCTAAGTTTATTACTCTATTGCAACTGGAAGTGATGCATAGTTACTTCTACGTTTACACTATTGATTCTCATATAACGACAAAGGTACTAGATAAAACAGTCTTTAGACTTCCTAGTCTGTATATTTCACTTTTTAACTCCAAGTAGTATACAAAAAGTGTATATTAGCTAGTAGATGTTATAAATTATAATATAGATCTCTATATAACCCGAAAGTGGTGAAAAACTACCATTTCCAGTTTCAGAGTGAAAGAGCGAAAGCAGCAACCAGTTTTTAATATGGATTCTGTTCCACAACACTAGCTTCCATCTCTATGTTTATTACTCTATTACAACTGGAAATGATACATAGTTACTTCTACCTTTACACAATTGATTCTCATAGTACGACAAATGTACTAGACGAAACAGTCTTTACAATTCGTAGTCCTTATATTTCACTATTTAACTCCAAGCAGTATCCAAAAATTGTATATTATCTAGTCGGTGTTATAAATTATCATATAGATCTCCATATAACCAGAAAGTGGTGAAAAACTACCATTTCCAGTTTCAGAGTAAAGAAACGATAGCAGCAACCAGTTTTTAATATGGATTCTGTTCCACAACACTAGCTTTCATCTCTAAGTTTATTACTCTATTGCAACTGGAAGTGGTACATAGTTACTTCTACGTTTACACTATTGATTCTAATAGAACGACAAAGGTACTAGAAGAAAGAGTCTTTAGATTTCCTAGTCTTTATAGTTCACTTTTTAACTCCAAGTAGTATACAAAAATTGTATATTAGCTAGTCGGTGTTATAAATTATCATGTAGATCTCTATATAACCCGAAAGTGGTGAGAAACTACAATTTCCAGTTTCACAGTGAAAGAGCGATAGCAGCAACCAGGTTTCAATATGGATTCTGTTCCACAACACTAGCTTCAATCTCTAAGTTTAATACTCTATTGCAACTGGAAGTGATACATACTTATTTCTACGTTTACTTTATTGATTCTCATAGAACGACAAAGGTGCTAGACTTAACAGTCTTTAGATTTCCTACTCTTTATATTTCACTTTTTAACTCCAAGTAGTATACAAAAATTGTATATTAGGTAGTCGGTGTTATAAATTGTCATGTAGATTTTTATATAACCCGAAAGTGGTGAAAAACTACCATTTCCAGTTTCAGAGTGAAAGAGCGATAGCAGCAACCAGTTTTTAATATGGATTCTGTTCCACAACACTAGCTTCCATCTCTAAGTTTATTACTCTATTTCAAATTGAAGTGATACATAGTTACTTCTACGTTTACACTATTGATTCCCATAGATCGACAAAGGTACTAGATGAAACAGTCTTTAGATTTCCTACTCTTTATATTTCACTTTTTAACTCCAAGTAGTATACAAAAATTGTATATTAGCTAGTCGGTGTTATAAATTATCATGTAGATCTCTATATAACCCGACCGTGGTTAAAAACTACCATTTCCAGTTTCAGAGTAAAGAAACGATAGCAGCAACCAGTTTTTAATATGGATTCTGTTCCACAACACTAGCTTCCATCTCTAAGTTTATTACTCTATTGCAACTGGAAATGATACATAGTTACTTCTACGTTTACACTATTGATTCTCATAGAACGACAAAGGTACTAGACGAAACAGTCTTTAGATTTCCTAGTCTTTAAATTTCACTTCTTAACTCCAAGTAGTATACAAAAATTGTATATTAGATAGTAGGTGTTATAAATTATCATGTAGGTTTCTATATAACCCAAAGGTGGTAAAAAACTACCATTTCCAGTTTCAGAATATAGAAACGATAGCAGCAACCAGTTTTTAATATGGATTCTGTTCCACAACAGTAGCTTCCATCTCTAAGTTTATTACTCTATTGCAACTTGAAGTGATACATAGTTACATCTACCTTTACACAATTGATTCTCATAGTACGACAAAGGTACAAGACGAAACAGTCTTTACAGTTCCTAGTCCTTATATTTCACTTTTTAACTCCAAGCAGTATCCAAAAATTGTATATTAGCTAGTCGGTGTTATAAATTATCATATAGATCTCTATATAACCCGAAAGTGGTGAAAAACTACCATTTCCAGTTTCAGAGTAAAGACACGATAGCAGCAACCAGTTTTTAATATGGATTCTGTTCCACAACACTAGCTTCCATCTCTAAGTTTATTACTCTATTGCGACTGGAGGTGATACATAGTTACAATTACACTATTGATTCTCATAGAACGACAAAGGTACTAGACGAAACAGTCTTTAGATTTCCTAGTCTTTATATTTCACTTTTTAACTTCAAGTAGTATACAAAAATTGTATATTAGCTAGTCGCTGTTATAAATTATCCTGTAGAACTCTATATAACCCGAAAGTGGTGAAAAACTACCATTTCCAGTTTCAGAGTGAAGAAACAATAGCAGCAATCAGTTTTTAATATGGATTCTGTTACACAACACTAGCTTCCATCTCTAAGTTTATTACTCTATTGCAACTGGAAGTGGAACGTAGTTACTTCTACGTTTACACTATTGATTCTAATAGAACGACAAAGGTACTAGAAGAAACAGTCTTTAGATTTCCTAGTCTTTATATTTCACTTTTTAACTCCAAGTAGTATACAAAAATTGTATATTAGCTAGTCGGTGTTCTAAATTATCATGTAGATCTCTATATAACCCGAAAGTGGTGAAAAACTACCATTTCCAGTTTCAGAGTGAAAGAGCGATAGCAGCAACCAGTTTTTAATATGGATTCTGTTCCACAACACTAGCTTCCATCTCTATGTTTATTACTCTATTACAACTGGAAATGATACATAGTTACTTCTACGTTTACACTATTGATTCTCATAGATCGACAAAGGAACTAGACGAAACAGTCTTTAGATTTCCTAGTCTTTATATTTCACTTTTTAACTCCAAGTAGTATACAAAAATTTTATATTAGCTAGTCGGTGTTATAAATTATCATGTAGATCTCTATATAACCCGAAAGTGGTGAAAAACTACCATTTCCAGTTTCAGAGTAAAGAAACGAAAGCAGCAAGCAATTTTTAATATGGATTCTGTTGCACAACACTAGCTTTCATCTCTAAGTTTATTACTCTATTGCAACTGGAAGTGATACATAGTTACTTCTACGTTTACTCTATTTATTCTCATAGAACGACAAAGGTACTAGACGAAACAGTCTTTAGATTTCCTAGTCTTTAAATTTCAATTCTTAACTCCAAGTAGTATACAAAAATTGTATATTAGATTGTCGGTGTTATAAATTATCATGTAGGTTTCTATATAACCCAAAAGTGGTGAAAAACTACCATTTCCAGTTTCAGAGTAAAGAAACGATAGCAGCAACCAGTTTTTAATATGGATTCTGTTCCACAACACTAGCTTTCATCTCTAAGTTTATTACTCTATTGCAACTGGAAGTGGTACATAGTTACTTCTACGTTTACACTATTGATTCTAATAGAACGACAAAGGTACTAGAAGAAACAGTCTTTAGATTTCCTAGTCTTTATAGTTCACTTTTTAACTCCAAGTAGTATACAAAAATTGTATATTAGCTAGTCGGTGTTATAAATTATCATGTAGATCTCTATATAACCCGAAAGTGGTGAGAAACTACAATTTCCAGTTTCACAGTGATAGACCGATAGCAGCAACCAGGTTTTAATATGGATTCTGTTCCACAACACTAGCTTCAATCTCTAAGTTTAATACTCTATTGCAACTGGAAGTGATACATACTTACTTCTACGTTTACTTTATTGATTCTCATAGAACGACAAAGGTACTAGACTTAACAGTCTTTAGATTTCCTACTCTTTATATTTCACTTTTTAACTCCAAGTAGTATACAAAAATTGTATATTAGGTAGTCGGTGTTATAAATTGTCATGTAGATTTTTATATAACCCGAAAGTGGTGAAAAACTACCATTTCCAGTTTCAGAGTGAAAGAGCGATAGCAGCAACCAGTTTTTAATATGGATTCTGTTCCACAACACTAGCTTCCATCTCTAAGTTTATTACTCTATTTCAAATGGAAGTGATACATAGTTACTTCTACGTTTACACTATTGATTCTCATTGATCGACAAAGGTACTAGACGAAACAGTCTTTAGATTTCCTAGTCTTTATATTTCACTTTTTAACACTAAGTAGTCTACAAAAATTGTATATTAGCTAGTCGGTGTTATAAATTATCATGTAGATCTCTATATAACCCAAAAGTGGTAAAACACTACCATTTCCAGTTTCAGAATGTAGAAACGATAGCAGCAACCAGTTTTTAATATGGATTCTGTTCCACAACAGTAGCTTCCATCTCTAAGTTTATTACTCTATTGCAACTTGAAGTGATACATAGTTACTTCTACCTTTACACAATTGATTCTCATAGTACGACAAAGGTACTAGACGACACAGTCTTTACATTTCCTAAAGTGTATATTTCACTTTTTAACTCCAAGTAGTATACAAAAATTTTATATTAGCTAGTAGATGTTATAAATTATCATATAGATCTCTATATAACCCGAAAGTGGTGACAAACTACCATGTCCAGTTTCAGAGTGAAGAAACGATTGCAGCAATCAGTTTTTAATATGGATTCTGTTTCACAACAGTAGCTTCCATCTCTAAGTTTATTACTCTATTGCAACTGGAAGTGATACATAGTTACTTCTACGTTTACTTTATTGATTCTCATAGAACGACAAAGGTACTAGACGAAACAGTCTTTAGATTTCCTAGTCTTTAAATTTCACATCTTAACTCCAAGTAGTATACAAGAATTGTATATTAGATAGTCGGTGTTATAAATTATCATATAGGTTTCTATATAACCCAAAAGTGGTAAAAAACTACCATGTCCAGTTTCAGAGTGTAGAAACGATAGCAGCAACCAGTTTTTAATATGGATTCTGTTCCACAACAGTAGCTTCCATCTGTAAGTTTATTACTCTATTGCAACTTGAAGTGATACATAGTTACTTCTACCTTTACACAATTGATTCTCATAGTACGTCAAAGGTACTAGACGAAATAGTCTTTAGATTTCCTAGTCTTTATATTTCACTTTGTAACTCCAAGTAATATACAAAAATTATATATTAACTAGTCGGTGTTATAAATTATCATGTAGATCTCTATATAACCCGAAAGTGGTGACAAACTACCATTTCCAGTTTCAGAGTGAAAAAACGATAGCAACAAGCAATTTTTAATATGGATTCTGTTTCACAACACTAGCTTCCATCTCTAAGTTTATTACTCTATTGCAACAGGAAGTTTTACATATCTCCTTCTACGTTTACACTATTGATTCTCATAGAACGACAAAGGTACTAGACGAAACAGTCTTTACATTTCCTAGTCTTTATATTTCACTTTTTAACTCCAAGCAGTATCCAAAAATTGTATATTAGCTAGTCGGTGTTATAAATTATCCTGTAGAACTCTATATAACCCGAAAGTGGTGAAAAACTACCATTTCCAGTTTCAGAGTGAAAAAGCGATAGCAGCAAGCAGTTTTTAATATGGATTCTGTTGCACAACAGTAGCTTCCATCTCTAAGTTTATTACTCTATTGCAACTGGAAGTGGTACATAGTTACTTCTACGTTTACACTATTGATTCTCATAGAACGACAAAGGTACTAGACGAAACCGTTTTTAGATTTCCTAGTCTTTATATTTCACTTTTTTACTCCAAGTAGTATACAAAAATTGTATATTAGCCAGTAGATGTTATAGATTATCATATAGATCTCTATATAACCCGAAAGTGGTGACAAACTACCATGTCCAGTTTCAGAGTGAAGAAACGATAGCAGCAATCAGTTTTTAATATGGATTCTGTTTCACAATACTAGCTTCCATCTCTAAGTTTATTACTCTATTGCAACTGGAAGTGATACATAGTTACTTCTACGTTTACACTATTGATTCTCATAGAACGACAAAGGTACAACACGAAACCGTTTTTAGATTTCCTAGTCTTTATATTTCACTTTTTAACTCCAAGTAGTATACAAAAATTGTATATTAGCTAGTCGGTGTTATAAATTATCCTGTAGATCTCTATATAACCCGAAAGTCGTGACAAACTACCATTTCTAGTTTCAGAGTGAAAAAACGAGAGCAGCAAGCAGTTTTTAATATGGATTCTGTTGCACAACAGTAGCTTCCATCTCTAAGTTTATTACTCTATTGCAACTGGAAGTGGTACATAGTTACTTCTACGTTTACACTATTGATTCTCATAGAACGACAAAGGTACTAGACGAAACCGTTTTTAGATTTCCTAGTCTTTATATTTCACTTTTTTACTCCAAGTAGTATACAAAAATTGTATATTAGCCAGTAGATGTTATAGATTATCATATAGATCTCTATATAACCCGAAAGTGGTGACAAACTACCATGTCCAGTTTCAGAGTGAAGAAACGATAGCAGCAATCAGTTTTTAATATGGATTCTGTTTCACAATACTAGCTTCCATCTCTAAGTTTATTACTCTATTGCAACTGGAAGTGATACATAGTTACTTCTACGTTTACACTATTGATTCTCATAGAACGACAAAGGTACAAGACGAAACCGTTTTTAGATTTCCTAGTCTTTATATTTCACTTTTTAACTCCAAGTAGTATACAAAAATTGTATATTAGCTAGTCGGTGTTATAAATTATCCTGTAGATCTCTATATAACCCGAAAGTCGTGACAAACTACCATTTCCAGTTTCAGAGTGAAAAAACGATAGCAGCAAGCAGTTTTTAATATGGATTCTGTTGCACAACAGTAGCTTCCATCTCTAAGTTTATTACTCTATTGCAACAGGAAGTTTTACATATCTCCTTCTACGTTTACACTATTGATTCTCATAGAACGACAAAGGTACTAGACGAAACAGTCTTTACATTTCCTAAAGTGTATATTTCACTTTTTAACTCCAAGTAGTATACAAAAATTTTATATTAGCTAGTAGATGTTATAAATTATCATATAGATCTCTATATAACCCGAAAGTGGTGACAAACTACCAAGTCCAGTTTCAGAGTGAAGAAACGATTGCAGCAATCAGTTTTTAATATGGATTCTGTTTCACAACAGTAGCTTCCATCTCTAAGTTTATTACTCTATTGCAACTGGAAGTGATACATAGTTACTTCTACGTTTACTTTATTGATTCTCATAGAACGACAAAGGTACTAGACGAAACAGTCTTTAGATTTCCTAGTCTTTAAATTTCACATCTTAACTCCAAGTAGTATACAAGAATTGTATATTAGATAGTCGGTGTTATAAATTATCATATAGGTTTCTATATAACCCAAAAGTGGTAAAAAACTACCATGTCCAGTTTCAGAGTGTAGAAACGATAGCAGCAACCAGTTTTTAATATGGATTCTGTTCCACAACAGTAGCTTCCATCTGTAAGTTTATTACTCTATTGCAACTTGAAGTGATACATAGTTACTTCTACCTTTACACAATTGATTCTCATAGTACGTCAAAGGTACTAGACGAAATAGTCTTTAGATTTCCTAGTCTTTATATTTCACTTTGTAACTCCAAGTAATATACAAAAATTATATATTAACTAGTCGGTGTTATAAATTATCATGTAGATCTCTATATAACCCGAAAGTGGTGACAAACTACCATTTCCAGTTTCAGAGTGAAAAAACGATAGGAACAAGCAATTTTTAATATGGATTCTGTTTCACAACACTAGCTTCCATCTCTAAGTTTATTACTCTATTGCAACAGGAAGTTTTACATATCTCCTTCTACGTTTACACTATTGATTCTCATAGAACGACAAAGGTACTAGACGAAACAGTCTTTACATTTCCTAGTCTTTATATTTCACTTTTTAACTCCAAGCAGTATCCAAAAATTGTATATTAGCTAGTCGGTGTTATAAATTATCCTGTAGAACTCTATATAACCCGAAAGTGGTGAAAAACTACCATTTCCAGTTTCAGAGTGAAAAAGCGATAGCAGCAAGCAGTTTTTAATATGGATTCTGTTGCACAACAGTAGCTTCCATCTCTAAGTTTATTACTCTATTGCAACTGGAAGTGGTACATAGTTACTTCTACGTTTACACTATTGATTCTCATAGAACGACAAAGGTACTAGACGAAACAGTTTTTAGATTTCCTAGTCTTTATATTTCACTTTTTAACTCCAAGTAGTATACAAAAATTGTATATTAGCCAGTAGATGTTATAGATTATCATATAGATCTCTATATAACCCGAAAGTGGTGACAAACTACCATGTCCAGTTTCAGAGTGAAGAAACGATAGCAGCAATCAGTTTTTAATATGGATTCTGTTTCACAATACTAGCTTCCATCTCTAAGTTTATTACTCTATTGCAACTGGAAGTGATACATAGTTACTTCTACGTTTACACTATTGATTCTCATAGAACGACAAAGGTACAAGACGAAACCGTTTTTAGATTTCCTAGTCTTTATATTTCACTTTTTAACTCCAAGTAGTATACAAAAATTGTATATTAGCTAGTCGATGTTATAAATTATCCTTAGAACTCTATATAACCCGAAAGTCGTGACAAACTACCATTTCCAGTTTCAGAGTGAAAAAACGATAGCAGCAAGCAGTTTTTAATATGGATTCTGTTCCACAACACGAGCTTCCATCTCTAAGTTTATTACTCTATTGCAACAGGAAGTTTTACATATCTCCCTCTACGTTTACACTATTGTTTCTCATAGAACGACAAAGGAACTAGACGAAACAGTCTTTAGATTTCTTAGTCTTTATATTTCACTTTTTATCTCCAAGCAGTATCCAAAAATTGTATATTAGCTAGTCGGTGTTATAAATTATTATGTAGATTTCTATATAACCCGAAAGTGGTGAAAAACTACCATTTCCAGTTTCAGAGTAAAGAAACGATAGCAGCAACCAGTTTTTAATATGGATTCTGTTCCACAACACTAGCTTCCATCTCTAAGTTTATTACTCTATTGCGACTGGAAGTGATACATAGTTACTTCTACATTTACACTATTGATTCTCATAGAATGACAAAGGTACTAGACGAAACAGTCTTTAGATTTCTTAGTCTTTATATTTCAGTTTTTAACTCCAAGTAGTATACAAAAATTGTATATTAGCCAGTAGATGTTATAAATTATCAAATAGATCTCTATATAACCCGAAAGTGGTGACAAACTACCATGTCCAGTTTCAGAGTGAAGAAACGATAGCAGCAATCAGTTTTTAATATGGATTCTGTTTCACAACACTAGCTTCCATCTCTAAGTTTATTACTCTATTGCAACTGGAAGTGATACATAGTTACTTCTACGTTTACAGTATTGATTCTCATAGAACGACAATGGTACTAGACGAAACAGTCTTTAGATTTCCTAGTCTTTAAATTTCACTTCTTAACTCTAAGTAGTATACAAAAATTGTATATTAGATAATCGGTGTTATAAATTATCATGTAGGTCTCTATATAACCCAAAAGTGGTGACAAACTACCATGTCCAGTTTCAGAGTGAAGAAACGATTGCAGCAATCAGTTTTTAATATGGATTCTGTTTCACAACACTAGCTTTCATCTCTAAGTTCATTACTCTATTGCAACTGGAAGTGGTACATAGTTACTTCTACGTTTACACTTTTGATTCTCATAGATCGACAAAGGTACTAGACGAAACAGACTTCAGATTTCCTAGTCTTTATATTTCACTTTTTAACACTAAGTAGTCTACAAAAATTGTATATTAGCTAGTCGGTGTTATAAATTATCATGTAGATCTCTATATAACCCAAAAGTGGTAAAACACTACCATTTCCAGTTTCAGAATGTAGAAACGATAGCAGCAACCAGTTTTTAATATGGATTCTGTTCCACAACAGTAGCTTCCATCTCTAAGTTTATTACTCTATTGCAACTTGAAGTGATACATAGTTACTTCTACCTTTACACAATTGATTCTCATAGTACGACAAAGGTACTAGACGACACAGTCTTTACATTTCCTAAAGTGTATATTTCACTTTTTAACTCCAAGTAGTATACAAAAATTTTATATTAGCTAGTAGATGTTATAAATTATCATATAGATCTCTATATAACCCGAAAGTGGTGACAAACTACCATGTCCAGTTTCAGAGTGAAGAAACGATTGCAGCAATCAGTTTTTAATATGGATTCTGTTTCACAACAGTAGCTTCCATCTCTAAGTTTATTACTCTATTGCAACTGGAAGTGATACATAGTTACTTCTACGTTTACTTTATTGATTCTCATAGAACGACAAAGGTACTAGACGAAACAGTCTTTAGATTTCCTAGTCTTTAAATTTCACATCCTAACTCCAAGTAGTATACAAGAATTGTATATTAGATAGTCGGTGTTATAAATTATCATATAGGTTTCTATATAACCCAAAAGTGGTAAAAAACTACCATGTCCAGTTTCAGAGTGTAGAAACGATAGCAGCAACCAGTTTTTAATATGGATTCTGTTCCACAACAGTAGCTTCCATCTGTAAGTTTATTACTCTATTGCAACTTGAAGTGATACATAGTTACTTCTACCTTTACACAATTGATTCTCATAGTACGTCAAAGGTACTAGACGAAATAGTCTTTAGATTTCCTAGTCTTTATATTTCACTTTGTAACTCCAAGTAATATACAAAAATTATATATTAACTAGTCGGTGTTATAAATTATCATGTAGATCTCTATATAACCCGAAAGTGGTGACAAACTACCATTTCCAGTTTCAGAGTGAAAAAACGATAGCAACAAGCAATTTTTAATATGGATTCAGTTTCACAACACTAGCTTCCATCTCTAAGTTTATTACTCTATTGCAACAGGAAGTTTTACATATCTCCTTCTACGTTTACACTATTGATTCTCATAGAACGACAAAGGTACTAGACGAAACAGTCTTTACATTTCCTAGTCCTTATATATCACTTTTTAACTCCAAGCAGTATCCAAAAATTGTATATTAGCTAGTCGGTGTTATAAATTATCCTGTAGAACTCTATATAACCCGAAAGTGGTGAAAAACTACCATTTCCAGTTTCAGAGTGAAAAAGCGATAGCAGCAAGCAGTTTTTAATATGGATTCTGTTGCACAACAGTAGCTTCCATCTCTAAGTTTATTACTCTATTGCAACTGGAAGTGGTACATAGTTACTTCTACGTTTACACTATTGATTCTCATAGAACGACAAAGGTACTAGACGAAACCGTTTTTAGATTTCCTAGTCTTTATATTTCACTTTTTTACTCCAAGTAGTATACAAAAATTGTATATTAGCCAGTAGATGTTATAGATTATCATATAGATCTCTATATAACCCGAAAGTGGTGACAAACTACCATGTCCAGTTTCAGAGTGAAGAAACGATAGCAGCAATCAGTTTTTAATATGGATTCTGTTTCACAATACTAGCTTCCATCTCTAAGTTTATTACTCTATTGCAACTGGAAGTGATACATAGTTACTTCCACGTTTACACTATTGATTCTCATAGAACGACAAAGGTACAACACGAAACCGTTTTTAGATTTCCTAGTCTTTATATTTCACTTTTTAACTCCAAGTAGTATACAAAAATTGTATATTAGCTAGTCGGTGTTATAAATTATCCTGTAGATCTCTATATAACCCGAAAGTCGTGACAAACTACCATTTCTAGTTTCAGAGTGAAAAAACGAGAGCAGCAAGCAGTTTTTAATATGGATTCTGTTGCACAACAGTAGCTTCCATCTCTAAGTTTATTACTCTATTGCAACTGGAAGTGGTACATAGTTACTTCTACGTTTACACTATTGATTCTCATAGAACGACAAAGGTACTAGACGAAACCGTTTTTAGATTTCCTAGTCTTTATATTTCACTTTTTTACTCCAAGTAGTATACAAAAATTGTATATTAGCCAGTAGATGTTATAGATTATCATATAGATCTCTATATAACCCGAAAGTGGTGACAAACTACCATGTCCAGTTTCAGAGTGAAGAAACGATAGCAGCAATCAGTTTTTAATATGGATTCTGTTTCACAATACTAGCTTCCATCTCTAAGTTTATTACTCTATTGCAACTGGAAGTGATACATAGTTACTTCTACGTTTACACTATTGATTCTCATAGAACGACAAAGGTACAAGACGAAACCGTTTTTAGATTTCCTAGTCTTTATATTTCACTTTTTAACTCCAAGTAGTATACAAAAATTGTATATTAGCTAGTCGGTGTTATAAATTATCCTGTAGATCTCTATATAACCCGAAAGTCGTGACAAACTACCATTTCCAGTTTCAGAGTGAAAAAACGATAGCAGCAAGCAGTTTTTAATATGGATTCTGTTGCACAACAGTAGCTTCCATCTCTAAGTTTATTACTCTATTGCAACAGGAAGTTTTACATATCTCCTTCTACGTTTACACTATTGATTCTCATAGAACGACAAAGGTACTAGACGAAACAGTCTTTACATTTCCTAAAGTGTATATTTCACTTTTTAACTCCAAGTAGTATACAAAAATTTTATATTAGCTAGTAGATGTTATAAATTATCATATAGATCTCTATATAACCCGAAAGTGGTGACAAACTACCAAGTCCAGTTTCAGAGTGAAGAAACGATTGCAGCAATCAGTTTTTAATATGGATTCTGTTTCACAACAGTAGCTTCCATCTCTAAGTTTATTACTCTATTGCAACTGGAAGTGATACATAGTTACTTCTACGTTTACTTTATTGATTCTCATAGAACGACAAAGGTACTAGACGAAACAGTCTTTAGATTTCCTAGTCTTTAAATTTCACATCTTAACTCCAAGTAGTATACAAGAATTGTATATTAGATAGTCGGTGTTATAAATTATCATATAGGTTTCTATATAACCCAAAAGTGGTAAAAAACTACCATGTCCAGTTTCAGAGTGTAGAAACGATAGCAGCAACCAGTTTTTAATATGGATTCTGTTCCACAACAGTAGCTTCCATCTGTAAGTTTATTACTCTATTGCAACTTGAAGTGATACATAGTTACTTCTACCTTTACACAATTGATTCTCATAGTACGTCAAAGGTACTAGACGAAATAGTCTTTAGATTTCCTAGTCTTTATATTTCACTTTGTAACTCCAAGTAATATACAAAAATTATATATTAACTAGTCGGTGTTATAAATTATCATGTAGATCTCTATATAACCCGAAAGTGGTGACAAACTACCATTTCCAGTTTCAGAGTGAAAAAACGATAGCAACAAGCAATTTTTAATATGGATTCTGTTTCACAACACTAGCTTCCATCTCTAAGTTTATTACTCTATTGCAACAGGAAGTTTTACATATCTCCTTCTACGTTTACACTATTGATTCTCATAGAACGACAAAGGTACTAGACGAAACAGTCTTTACATTTCCTAGTCTTTATATTTCACTTTTTAACTCCAAGCAGTATCCAAAAATTGTATATTAGCTAGTCGGTGTTATAAATTATCCTGTAGAACTCTATATAACCCGAAAGTGGTGAAAAACTACCATTTCCAGTTTCAGAGTGAAAAAGCGATAGCAGCAAGCAGTTTTTAATATGGATTCTGTTGCACAACAGTAGCTTCCATCTCTAAGTTTATTACTCTATTGCAACTGGAAGTGGTACATAGTTACTTCTACGTTTACACTATTGATTCTCATAGAACGACAAAGGTACTAGACGAAACAGTTTTTAGATTTCCTAGTCTTTATATTTCACTTTTTTACTCCAAGTAGTATACAAAAATTGTATATTAGCCAGTAGATGTTATAGATTATCATATAGATCTCTATATAACCCGAAAGTGGTGACAAACTACCATGTCCAGTTTCAGAGTGAAGAAACGATAGCAGCAATCAGTTTTTAATATGGATTCTGTTTCACAATACTAGCTTCCATCTCTAAGTTTATTACTCTATTGCAACTGGAAGTGATACATAGTTACTTCTACGTTTACACTATTGATTCTCATAGAACGACAAAGGTACAAGACGAAACCGTTTTTAGATTTCCTAGTCTTTATATTTCACTTTTTAACTCCAAGTAGTATACAAAAATTGTATATTAGCTAGTCGATGTTATAAATTATCCTTAGAACTCTATATAACCCGAAAGTCGTGACAAACTACCATTTCCAGTTTCAGAGTGAAAAAACGATAGCAGCAAGCAGTTTTTAATATGGATTCTGTTCCACAACACGAGCTTCCATCTCTAAGTTTATTACTCTATTGCAACAGGAAGTTTTACATATCTCCCTCTACGTTTACACTATTGTTTCTCATAGAACGACAAAGGAACTAGACGAAACAGTCTTTAGATTTCTTAGTCTTTATATTTCACTTTTTATCTCCAAGCAGTATCCAAAAATTGTATATTAGCTAGTCGGTGTTATAAATTATTATGTAGATTTCTATATAACCCGAAAGTGGTGAAAAACTACCATTTCCAGTTTCAGAGTAAAGAAACGATAGCAGCAACCAGTTTTTAATATGGATTCTGTTCCACAACACTAGCTTCCATCTCTAAGTTTATTACTCTATTGCGACTGGAAGTGATACATAGTTACTTCTACATTTACACTATTGATTCTCATAGAATGACAAAGGTACTAGACGAAACAGTCTTTAGATTTCTTAGTCTTTATATTTCAGTTTTTAACTCCAAGTAGTATACAAAAATTGTATATTAGCCAGTAGATGTTATAAATTATCATATAGATCTCTATATAACCCGAAAGTGGTGACAAACTACCATGTCCAGTTTCAGAGTGAAGAAACGATAGCAGCAATCAGTTTTTAATATGGATTCTGTTTCACAACACTAGCTTCCATCTCTAAGTTTATTACTCTATTGCAACTGGAAGTGATACATAGTTACTTCTACGTTTACAGTATTGATTCTCATAGAACGACAAAGGTACTAGACGAAACAGTCTTTAGATTTCCTAGTCTTTAAATTTCACTTCTTAACTCTAAGTAGTATACAAAAATTGTATATTAGATAATCGGTGTTATAAATTATCATGTAGGTCTCTATATAACCCAAAAGTGGTGACAAACTACCATGTCCAGTTTCAGAGTGAAGAAACGATTGCAGCAATCAGTTTTTAATATGGATTCTGTTTCACAACACTAGCTTTCATCTCTAAGTTTATTACTCTATTGCAACTGGAAGTGGTACATAGTTACTTCTACGTTTACACTTTTGATTCTCATAGATCGACAAAGGTACTAGACGAAACAGACTTCAGATTTCCTAGTCTTTATATTTCACTTTTTAACTCCAAGTAGTATACAAAAATTTTATATTAGCTAGTCTGTGTTATAAATTATCATGTAGATCTCTATATAACCCGAAAGTGGTGAAAAACTACCATTTCCAGTTTCAGAGTAAAGAAACGAAAGCAGCAAGCAATTTTTAATATGGATTCTGTTGCACACTACTAGCTTTCATCTCTAAGTTTATTACTCTATTGCAACTGGAAGTGATACATAGTTACTTCTACCTTTACACAATTGATTCTCATAGTACGACAAAGGTACTAGACGAAACAGTCTTTACAATTCCTAGTCCTTATATTTCACTTTTTAACTCCAAGCAGTATCCAAAAATTGTATATTAGCTAGTCGGTGTTATAAATTATCATATAGATCTCCATATAACCCGAAAGTGGTGAAAAACTACCATTTCCAGTTTCAGAGTAAAGAAACGATAGCAGCAACCAGTTTTTAATATGGATTCTGTTCCACAACACTAGCTTCCATCTCTAAGTTTATTACTCTATTGCAACTGGAAGTGGTACATAGTTACTTCTACGTTTACACTATTGATTCTAATAGAACGACAAAGGTACTAGAAGAAACAGTCTTTAGATTTCCTAGTCTTTATATTTCACTTTTTAACTCCAAGTAGTATACAAAAATTGTATATTAGCTAGTCGGTGTTATAAATTATCATGTAGATCTCTATATAACCCGAAAGTGGTGACAAACTACAATTTCCAGTTTCACAGTGAAAGAGCGATAGCAGCAACCAGGTTTTAATATGGATTCTGTTAGACAACACTAGCTTCAATCTCTAAGTTTAATACTATATTGCAACTGGAAGTGATACATAGTTACTTCTACGTTTACTTTATTGATTCTCATAGAACGACAAAGGTACTAGACTAAACAGTCTTTAGATTTCCTACTCTTTATATTTCACTTTTTAACTCCAAGTAGTATACAAAAATTGTATATTAGGTAGTCGGTGTTATAAATTGTCATGTAGATTTTTATATAACCCGAAAGTGGTGAAAAACTACCATTTCAAGTTTCAGAGTGAAAGAGCGATAGCAGCAACCAGTTTTTAATATGGATTCTGTTTCACAACACTAGCTTCCATCTCTAAGTTTATTACTCTATTTCAAATGGTAGTGATACATAGTTACTTCTACGTTTACACTATTGATTCTCATAGATCGACAAAGGTACTAGACGAAACAGTCATTAGATTTCCTAGTCTTTATATTTCACTTTTTAACTCCAAGTAGTATACAAAAATTGTATATTAGCTAGTCGGTGTTATAAATTATCATGTAGATCTCTATATAACCCGAAAGTGGTGAAAAACTACCATTTCCAGTTTCAGAGTAAAGAAACGAAAGCAGCAATCAGTTTTTAATATGGATTTTGTTTCACAACACTAGTTTTCATCTCTTAGTTTATTACTCTATTGCAACTGGAAGTGATGCATAGTTACTTCTACGATTACACTATTGATTCTCATATAACGACAAAGGTACTAGATGAAACAGTCTTTAGATTTCCTAGTGTGTATATTTCACTTTTTAACTCCAAGTAGTATACAAAAATTTTATATTAGCTAGTAGATGTTATAAATTATCATATAGATCTCTATATAACCCGAAAGTGGTGACAAACTACCATGTCCAGTTTCAGAGTGAAGAAGCGATTGCAGCAATCAGTTTTTAATATGGATTCTGTTTCACAACAGTAGCTTCCATCTCTAAGTTTATTACTCTATTGCAACTGGAAGTGATACATAGTTACTTCTACGTTTACACTATTGATTCTCATAGAACGAGAAAGGTACTAGACGAAACAGTCTTTAGATTTCCTAGTCTTTAAATTTCACATCTTTACTCCAAGTAGTATACAAAAATTGTATATTAGATAGTCGGTGTTATAAATTATCATATAGGTTTCTAAATAACCCAAATGTGGTAAAAAATACCATTTCCAGATTCAGAGTGTAGAAACGACAGCAGCAACCAGTTTTTAATATGGATTCTGTTCCACAACAGTAGCTTCCATCTCTAAGTTTATTACTTTATTGCAACTTGAAGTGATACATAGTTACTTCTACCTTTACACAATTGATTCTCATAGTACGTCAAAGGTACTAGACGAAATAGTCTTTAGATTTCCTAGTCTTTATATTTCACTTTGTAACTCCAAGTAGTATTCAAAAATTATATATTAATTAGTCGGTGTTATAAATTATCATGTAGATCTCTATATAACTCGAAAGTGGTGACAAACTACCATTTCCGGTTTCAGAGTGAAAAAACGATAGCAACAAGCAATTTTTAATATGGATTCTGTTTCACAACACTAGCTTCCATCTCTAAGTTTATTACTCTATTGCAACAGGAAGTTTTACATATCTCCTTCTACGTTTACACTATTGATTCTCATAGAACGACAAAGGTACTAGACGAAACAGTTTTTACATTTCCTAGTCTTTATATTTCACTTTTTAACTCCAAGCAGTATCCAAAAATTGTATATTAGCTAGTCGGTGATATAAATTATCCTGTAGAACTCTATATAACCCGAAAGTGGTGAAAAACTACCATTTCCAGTTTCAGAGTGAAAAAGCGATAGCAGCAAGCAGTTTTTAATATGGATTCTGTTCCACAACACTAGCTTCAATCTCTAAGTTTATTACTCTATTGCAACTGGAAGTGGTACATGGTTACTTCTACGTTTACACTATTGATTCTCATAGAACGACAAAATTACTAGACGAAACCGTTTTTAGATTTCCTAGTCTTTATATTTCACTTTTTTACTCCAAGTAGTATACAAAAATTGTATATTAGCTAGTCGGTGTTATAAATTATCCTGTAGATCTCTATATAACCCGAAAGTGGTGAAAAACTACCGTTTCCAGTTTCAGAGTGAAGAAACGATATCAGCAAGCAGTTTTATTGTGGATTCTGTTCCACAACATTAGCTTCCATCTCTAAGTTTATTACTCTATTGCAACTGGAAGTGATACATAGTTACTTCTACCTATACACTATTGATTCTCATAGAACGACAAAGGTACTAGACGAAACAGTCTTTAGATTTCCTAGTCTTCAAATTTCACCTTTTAACTCCAAGTAGTATACAAAAATTGTATATTAGCTAGTCGGTGTTATAAATTGTCATGTAGATCTCTATATAACCCGAAAGTAATGACAAACTACCATTTCCAGTTTCAGAGTGAAAGAGCGATAGCAACAACCAGTTTTTAATATGGGTTCTGTTCCACAACATTAGCTTCCATCTCTAAGTTTATTACTCTATTGCAACTAGAAGTGATACATAGTTACTTCTACGTTTACACTATTGATTCTCATAGAACGATAAAGATACTAGACGAAACAGTCTTTAGATTTCCTAGACTTTATATTTCACTTTTTAACTCCAAGTAGTATACAAAAATTGTATATTAGCTAGTCGATGTTATAAATTATCCTTAGAACTCTATATAACCCGAAAGTGGTGACAAACTACCATTTCCAGTTTCAGAGTGAAAAAACGATAGCAGCAAGCAATTTTTAATATGGATTCTGTTCCACAACATTAGCTTCCATCTCTAAGTTTATTACTCTATTGCAACAGGAAGTTTTACATATCTTCTTCTACGTTTACACTATTGATTCTCATAGAACGACAAAGGAACTAGACGAAACAGTCTTTAGATTTCTTTGTCTTTATATTTCACTTTTTATCTCCAAGCAGTATCCAAAAATTGTATATTAGCTAGTCGGTGTTATAAATTATTATGTAGATTTCTATATAACCCGAAAGTGGTGAAAAACTACCATTTCCAGTTTCAGAGTAAAGAAACGATAGCAGCAACCAGTTTTTAATATGGATTCTGTTCCACAACACTAGCTTCCATCTCTAATTTTATTAGTCTATTGCGACTGGAAGTGATACATAGTTACTTCTACATTTACACTATTGATTCTCAGAACGACAAAGGTACTAGACGAAACAGTCTTTAGATTTCCTAGTCTTTATATTTCAGTTTTTAACTCCAAGTAGTATACGAAAATTGTATATTAGCCAGTAGATGTTATAAATTATCATATAGATCTCTATATAACCCGAAAGTGGTGACAAACTACCGTGTCCAGTTTCAGAGTGAAGAAACGATAGCAGCAATCAGTTTTTAATATGGATTCTGTTTCACAACACTAGCTTCCATCTCTAAGTTTATTACTCTATTGCAACTGGAAGTGATACATAGTTACTTCTACGATTACACTATTGATTCTCATAGAACGACAAAGGTACTAGACGAAACAGTCTTTAGATTTCCTAGTCTTTAAATTTCACTTCTTAACTCCAAGTAGTATACAAAAATTGTATATTAGATAGTCGGTGTTATAAATTATCATGTAGGTCTCTATATGACACAAAAGTGGTAAAAAACTACCATTTCCAGTGTCAGAGTGTAGAAACGATAGCAGCAACCAGTTTTTAATATGGATTCTGTTCCACAACAGTAGCTTCCATCTCTAAGTTTATTACTCTATTGCAACTTGAAGTGATACATAGTTACTTCTACCTTTACACAATTGATTCTCATAGTACGACAAAGGTACTAGACGAAATAGTCTTTAGATTTCCTAGTCTTTATATTTCACTTTTTAACTCCAAGTAGTATACAAAAATTGTATATTAACTAGTCGGTGTTATAAATTATCATGTAGATCTCTATATAACCCGAAAGTGGTGACAAACTACTATTTCCAGTTTCAGAGTGAAAAAACGATAGCAACAAGCAATTTTTTAAATGGATTCTGTTCCACAACATTAGCTTCCATCTCTAAGTTTATTACTCTATTGCAACAGGAAGTTTCACATATCTCCTTCTACGTTTACACTATTGATTCTCATAGAACGACAAAGGAACTAGACGAAACAGTCTTTAGATTTCTTAGTCTTTATATTTCACTTTTTATCTCCAAGCAGTATCCAAAAATTGTATATTAGCTAGTCGGTGTTATAAATTATTATGTAGATTTCTATATAACCCGAAAGTGGTGAAAAACTACCATTTCCAGTTTCAGAGTAAAGAAACGATAGTAGCAACCAGTTTTTAATATGGATTCTGTTCCACAACACTAGCTTCCATCTCTAAGTTTATTACTCTATTGCGACTGGAAGTGATACATAGTTACTTCTACATTTACACTATTGATTCTCATAGAACGACAAAGGTACTAGACGAAACAGTCTTTAGATTTCCTAGTCTTTATATTTCAGTTTTTAACTCCAAGTAGTATACGAAAATTGTATATTAGCTAGTCGGTGTTATAAATTATCATGTTGATTTCTATATAACCCGAAAGTGGTGACAAACTACTATGTCCAGTTTCAGAGTGAAGAAACGATAGCAGCAATCAGTTTTTAATATGGATTCTGTTTCACAACACTAGCTTCCATCTCTAAGTTTATTACTCTATTGCAACTGGAAGTGATACATAGTTACTTCTACGTTTACACTATTGATTCTCATAGTACGACAAAAGTACTAGACGAAACCGTTTTTAGATTTCCTAGTCTTTATATTTCACTTTTTAACTCCAAGTAGTATACAAAAATTGTATATTAGCTAGTCGGTGTTATAAATTATCCTGTAGATCTCTATATAACCCGAAAGTGGTGAAAAACTACCGTTTCCAGTTTCAGAGTGAAGAAACGATATCAGCAAGCAGTTTCAATGTGGATTCTGTTCCACAACATTAGCTTCCATCTCTAAGTTTATTATTCTATTGCAACTGGAAGTGATACATAGTTACTTCTACGTTTACACTATTGATTCTCATAGAACGACAAAGGCACTAGACGAAACAGTCTTTAGATTTCCTAGTCTTTAAATTTCACTTCTTAACTCCAAGTAGTATACAAAAATTGTATATTAGATAGTCGGTGTTATAAATTATCATGTAGGTCTCTATATAACACAAAAGTGGTAAAAAACTACCATTTCCAGTGTCAGAGTGTAGAAACGATAGCAGCAACCAGTTTTTAGTATGGATTCTGTTCCACAACAGTAGCTTCCATCTCTAAGTTTATTACTCTATTGCAACTTAAAGTGATACATAGTTACTTCTACCTTTACACAATATATTCTCATAGTACGACAAAGGTACTAGACGAAATAGTCTTTAGATTTCTTAGTCTTTAAATTTCACTTCTTAACTCCAAGTAGTATACAAAAATTGTATATTAACTAGTCGGTGTTATAAATTATCATGTAGATCTCTATATAACCCGAAAGTGGTGACAAACTACCATTTCCGGTTTCAGAGTGAAAAAACGATACCAACAAGCAATTTTTAATATGGATTCTGTTCCACAACACTAGCTTCCATCTCTAAGTTTATTACTCTATTGCAACAGGAAGTTTTACATATCTCCTTCTACGTTTACACTATTGATTCTCATAGAACGACAAAGGTACTAGACGAAACAGTCTTTAGATTTCTTAGTCTTTATATTTCACTTTTTAACTCCAAGTAGTGTACAAAAATTGTATATTAGCTAGTCGGTGTTATAAATTATCATGTTGATTTCTATATAACCCGAAAGTGGTGACAAACTACCATGTACATTTTCAGAGTGAAGAAACGATTGCAGCAATCAGTTTTTAATATGGATTCTGTTTCACAACACTAGCTTCCATCTCTAAGTTTATTACTCTATTGCAACTGGAAGTGATACATAGTTACTTCTACGTTTACACTATTGATTCTCATAGAACGACAAAGGTACTAGACGAAACAGTCTTTAGATTTCCTAGTCTTTAAATTTCACTTCTTAACTCTAAGTAGTATACAAAAATTGTATATTAGATAGTCGGTGTTATAAATTATCATGTATGTCTCTATATAACCCAAAAGTGGTGACAAACTACCATGTCCAGTTTCAGAGTGAAGAAACGATTGCAGCAATGAGTTTTTAATATGGATTCTGTTTCACAGCACTAGCTTTCATCTCTAAGTTTATTACTCTATTGCAACTGGAAGTGATGCATAGTTACTTCTACGTTTACACTATGGATTCTCATATAACGACAAAGGTACTAGATGAAACAGTCTTTAGATTTCCTAGTCTTTATATTTCACTTTGTAACTCCAAGTAGTATACAAAAATTGTATATTAACTAGTCGGTGTTATAAATTATCATGTAGATCTCTATATAACCCGAAAGTGGTGACAAATTACCATTTCCAGTTTCAGAGTGAAAAAACGATAGCAACAAGCAATTTTTAATATGGATTCTGTTTCACAACACTAGCTTCCATCTGTAAGTTTATTACTATATTGCAACAGGAAGTTTTACATATCTCCTTCTACATTTACACAATTGATTCTCATAGAACGACAAAGGTACTAGACGAAACAGTCTTTACATTTCCTAGTGTTTATATTTCACTTTTTAACTCCAAGCAGTATCCAAAAATTGTATATTAGCTAGTCGGTGTTATAAATTATCATATAGATCTCTATATAACCAGAAAGTGGTGAAAAACTACCATTTCCAGTTTCAGAGTAAAGAAACGATAGCAGCAACCAGTTTTTAATATGGATTCTGTTCCACAACACTAGCTTCCATCTCTAAGTTTATTACTCTATTGCGACTGGAAGTGATACATAGTTACTTCTACATTTACACTATTGAATCTCATAGAACGACAAAGGTACTAGACGAAACAGTCTTTAGATTTCCTAGTCTTTAAATTTCATTTCAAGTAGTATACAAAAATTGTAGATTAGATAGTCGGTGTTATAAATTATCATGTATGTCTCTATATAACCCAAAAGTGGTGACAAACTACCATGTCCAGTTTCAGAGTGAAGAAACGATTGCAGCAATGAGTTTTTAATATGGATTCTGTTTCACAGCACTAGCTTTCATCTCTAAGTTTATTACTCTATTGCAACTGGAAGTGATGCATAGTTACTTCTACGTTTACACTATGGTTTCTCATATAACGACAAAGGTACTAGATGAAACAGTCTTTAGATTTCCTAGTCTTTATATTTCACTTTTTAACTCCAAGTAGTATACAAAAATTGTATATTAGCTAGTCGGTGTTATAAATTATCATGTAGAACTCTATATAACCCGAAAGTAATGACAAACTACCATTTCCAATTTCAGAGTGAAAAAACGATAGCAACAAGCAATTTTTAATATGGATTCTGTTCCACAACACTAGCTTCCATCTCTAAGTTTATTACTCAATTGCAACAGGAAGCTTTACGTATCTCCTTCTCCGTTTACACTATTGATTCTAATAGAACGACAAAGGTACTAGACGAAACAGTCTTTAGATTTCTTAGTCTTTATATCTCACTTTTTAACTCCAAGCAGTATCCAAAAATTGTATATTAGCTAGTCGGTCTTATAAATTATTATGTAGAATTCTATATAACCCGAAAGTGGTGAAAAACTACCATTTCCAGTTTCAGAGTAAAGAAACGATAGCAGCAACCAGTTTTTAATATGGATTCTGTTCCACAACACTAGCTTCTATCTCTAAGTTTATTACTCTATTGTGACTGGAAGTGATACATAGTTACTTCTACATTTACACTATTGATTCTCATAGAACGACAAAGGTACTAGACGAAACAGTCTTTAGATTTCCTAGTCTTTATATTTCACTTTTTAACTCCAAGTAGTATACAAAAATTGTATATTAGCCAGTAAATGTTATAAATTATCATATAGATATCTATATAACCCGAAAATGGTGACAAACTACCATGTCCAGTTTCAGAGTGAAGAAACGATTGCAGCAATCAGTTTTTAATATGGATTCTGTTTCACAACACTAGCTTCCATCTCTAAGTTTATTACTCTATTGCAACTGGAAGTGATACATTGTGACTTCTACGTTTACACTATTGATTCTCATAGAACGACAAAGGTACTAGAAGAAACAGTCTTTAGATTTCCTAGTCTTTATATTTCACTTTTTAACTCCAAGTAGTATACAAAAATTGTATATTAGCTAGTCGGTGTTATAAATTATCATGTTGATCTCTATATAACCGGAAAGTGGTGACAAACTACCGTGTCCAATTTCAGAGTGAAAAAACGATTGCAGCAATCAGTTTTTAAAATGGATTCTGTTTCACAACACTAGCTTCCATCTCTAAGTTTATTACTCTATTGTAACAGGAAGTTTTACATATCTCCTTCTACGTTTACACTATTGATTCTCATAGAACGACAAAGGAACTAGACGAAACAGTCTTTAGATTTCTTAGTCTTTATATTTCACTTTTTATCTCCAAGCAGTATCCAAAAATTGTATATTAGCTAGTCGGTGTTATAAATTATTATGTAGATTTCTATATAACCCGAAAGTGGTGAAAAACTACCATTTCCAGTTTCAGAGTAAAGAAACGATAGCAGCAACCAGTTTTTAATATGGATTCTGTTCCACAACACTAGCTTCCATCTCTAAGTTTATTACTCTATTGCGACTGGAAGTGATACATAGTTTCTTCTACATTTACACTATTGATTCTCATAGAACGACAAAGGTACTAGACGAAACAGTCTTTAGATTTCCTAGTCTTTATATTTCAGTTTTTAACTCCAAGTAGTATACAAAAATGTATATTAGCCAATAGATGTTATAAATTATCATATAGGTCTCTATATAACCCGAAAGTGGTGACAAACTACCATGTCCAGTTTCAGAGTGAAGAAACGATAGCAGCAATCAGTTTTTAATATGGATTCTGTTTCACAACACTAGCTTCCATCTCTATGTTTATTACTCTATTGCAACTGGAAGTGATACATAGTTACTTCTAAGTTTACACTATTGATTCTCATAGAACGACAAAGGTACTAGACGAAACAGTCTTTAGATTTCCTAGTCTTTAAATTTCACTTCTTAACTCTAAGTAGTATACAAAAATTGTATATTAGATAGTCGGTGTTATAAATTATCATGTAGGTCTCTATATAACCCAAAAGTGGTGACAAACTACCATGTCCAGTTTCAGAGTGAAGAAACGATTGCAGCAATCAGTTTTTAATATGGATTCTGTTCCACAACAGTAGCTTCCATCTCTAAGTTTATTACTCTATTGCAACTTGAAGTGATACATAGTTACTTCTACCTTTACACAATCGATTCTCATAGTACGAGAAAGGTACTAGACGAAACAGTCTTTACAATTCCTAGTCCTTATATTTCACTTTTTAACTCCAAGCAGTATCCAAAAATTGTATATTAGCTAGTCGGTGTTATAAATTATCATATAGATCTCTATATAACCCGAAAGTGGTGAAAAACTACCATTTCCAGTTTCAGAGTAAAGAAACGATAGCAGCAACCAGTTTTTAATATGGATTCTGTTCCCACAACACTAGCTTCAATCTCTAAGTTTATTACTCTATTGCAACTGGAAGTGGTACATAGTTACTTCTACGTTTACACTATTGATTCTAATAGAACGACAAAGGTACTAGAAGAAACAGTCTTTAGATTTCCTAGTCGTTATATTTCACTTTTTAGCTCCAAGTAGTATACAAAAATTGTATATTAGCTAGTCGGTGTAATAAATTATCATGTAGATCTTTATATAACCCGAAAGTGGTGAGAAACTACAATTTCCAGTTTCACAGTGAAAGAGCGATAGCAGCAACCAGGTTTTTATATGGATTCTGTTCCACAACACTAGCTTCAATCTCTAAGTTTAATACTCTATTGCAACTGGAAGTGATACATAGTTACTTCTACGTTTACTTTATTGATTCTCATAGAACGACAAAGGTACTAGACTAAACAGTCTTTAGATTTCCTACTCTTTATATTTCACTTTTTAACTCCAAGTAGTATACAAAAATTGTATATTAGGTAGTCGGTGTTATAAATTGTCATGTAGATTTTTATATAACCCGAAAGTGGTGAAAAACTACCATTTCCAGTTTCAGAGTGAAAGAGCGATAGCAGCAACCAGTTTTTAATATGGATTCTTTTCCACAACACTAGCTTCCATCTCTAAGTTTATTACTCTATTTCAAATGGAAGTGATACATAGTTACTTCTACGTTTACACTATTGATTCTCATAGATCGACAAAGGTACTAGACGAAACAGTCTTTAGATTTCCTAGTCTTTATATTTCACTTTTTAACTCCAAGTAGTATACAAAAATTGTATATTAGCTAGTCGGTGTTATAAATTATCATGTAGATCTCTATATAACCCGATAGTGGTGAAAAACTACCATTTCCAGTTTCAGAGTAAAGAAACGATTGCAGCAATCAGTTTTTAATATGGATTCTGTTTCACAACACTAGCTTTCATCTCTTAGTTTATTACTCTATTGCAACTGGAAGTGATGCATAGTTACTTCTACGATTACACTATTGATTCTAATAGAACGACAAAGGTACTAGATGAAACAGTCTTTAGATTTCCTAGTCTTTAAATTTCACTTCTTAACTCTAAGTAGTATACAAAAATTGTATATTAGATAGTCGGTGTTATAAATTATCATGTAGGTCTCTATATAACCCAAAAGTGGTGACAAACTACCATGTCCAGTTTCAGAGTGAAGAAACGATTGCAGCAATCAGTTTTTAATATGGATTCTGTTCCACAACAGTAGCTTCCATCTCTAAGTTTATTACTCTATTGCAACTTGAAGTGATACATAGTTACTTCTACCTTTACACAATCGATTCTCATAGTACGAAAAAGGTACTAGACGAAACAGTCTTTACAATTCCTAGTCCTTATATTTCACTTTTTAACTCCAAGCAGTATCCAAAAATTGTATATTAGCTAGTCGGTGTTATAAATTATCATATAGATCTCTATATAACCCGAAAGTGGTGAAAAACTACCATTTCCAGTTTCAGAGTAAAGAAACGATAGCAGCAACCAGTTTTTAATATGGATTCTGTTCCACAACACTAGCTTCCATCTCTAAGTTTATTACTCTATTGCAACTGGAAGTGGTACATAGTTACTTCTACGTTTACTTTATTGATTCTCATAGAACGACAAAGGTACTAGACGAAACAGTCTTTAGATTTCCTAGTCTTTAAATTTCACTTCTTAACTCCAAGTAGTATACAAAAATTGTATATTAGATAGTCGGTATTATAAATTATCATATAGGTTTCTATATAACCCAAAAGTGGTAAAAAACTACCATTTCCAGTTTCAGAGTGAAGAAACGATAGCAGCAATCAGTTTTTAATATGGATTCTGTTTCACAACACTAGCTTCCATCTCTAATTTATTACTCTATTGCAACTGGAAGTGATACATAGTTACTTCTACGTTTACACTATTGATTCTCATAGAACGACAAAGGTACTACACGAAACCGTTTTTAGATTTCCTAGTCTTTATATTTCACTTTTCAACTCCAAGTAGTATACAAAAATTGTATATTAGCTAGTCGGTGTTATAAATTATCCTGTAGATCTCTATATAACCCGAAAGTGGTGAAAAACTACCGTTTCCAGTTTCAGAGTGAAGAAACGATATCAGCAAGCAGTTTTAATGTGGATTCTGTTCCACAACATTAGCTTCCTAATCTAAGTTTATTACTCTATTGCAACTGGAAGTGATACATAGTTACTTCTACCTATACACTATCGATTCTCATAGAACGACAAAGGTACTAGACGAAACAGTTTTTAGATTTCCTAGTCTTTAAATTTCACCTTTTAACTCCAAGTAGTATACAAAAATTGTATATTAGCTAGTCGGTGTTATAAATTGTCATGTAGATCTCTATATAACCCGAAAGTAATGACAAACTACCATTTCCAGTTTCAGAGTGAAAGAGCGATAGCAACAACCAGTTTTTAATATGAGTTCTGTTCCACAACATTAGCTTCCATCTCTAAGTTTATTACTCTATTGCAACTGGAAGTGATACATAGTTACTTCTACGTTTACACTATTGATTCTCATAGAACGATAAAGGTACTAGACGAAACAGTCTTTAGATTTCCTAGTCTTTATATTTCACTTTTTAACTCCAAGTAGTATACAAAAATTGTGTATTAGCTAGTCGATGTTATAAATTATCCTTAGAACTCTATATAACCCGAAAGTGGTGACAAACTACCATTTCCAGTTTCAAGGTGAAAAAACGATAGCAGCAAGCAGTTTTTAATATGGATTCTGTTCCACAACACTAGCTTCCATCTCTAAGTTTATTACTCTATTGCAACTGGAAGTGATACATAGTTACTTCTACGTTTACACTATTGATTCTCATAGAACGACAAAGGCACTAGACGAAACAGTCTTTTGATTTCCTAGTCTTTAAATTTCACTTCTTAACTCCAAGTAGTATACAAAAATTGTATATTAGATAGTCGGTGTTATAAATTATCATGTAGGTCTCTATATAACACAAAAGTGGTAAAAAACTACCATTTCCAGTGTCAGAGTGTAGAAACGATAGCAACAACCAGTTTTTAATATGAGTTCTGTTCCACAACATTAGCTTCCATCTCTAAGTTTATTACTCTATTGCAACTGGAAGTGATACATAGTTACTTCTACGTTTACACTATTGATTCTCATAGAACGACAAAGGCACTAGACGAAACAGTCTTTAGATTTCCTAGTCTTTATATTTCAGTTTTTAACTCCAAGTAGTATACAAAAATTGTATATTAGCCAGTAGATGTTATAAATTATCATATAGATCTCTATATAACCCGAAAGTAGTGACAAACTAGCATGTCCAGTTTCAGAGTGAAGAAATGATAGCAGCAATCAGTTTTTAATATGGATTCTGTTTCACAACACTAGCTTCCATCTCTAAGTTTATTACTCTATTGCAACTGGAAGTGGTACATAGTTACTTCTACGTTTACACTATTGATTCTCATAGAACGACAAAGGTACTAGAAGAAACAGTCTTTAGATTTCCTAGTCTTTATATTTCACTTTTTAACTCCAAGTAGTGTACAAAAATTGTATATTAGCTAGTCGGTGTTATAAATTATCATGTTGATTTCTATATAACCCGAAAGTGGTGACAAACTACCATGTACATTTTCAGAGTGAAGAAACGATTGCAGCAATCAGTTTCTAATATGGATTCTGTTTGACAACACTAGCTTCCATCTCTAAGTTTATTACTCTATTGCAACTGGAAGTGATACATAGTTACTTCTACGTTTACACTATTGATTCTCATAGAACGACAAAGGTACTAGACGAAACAGTTTTTAGATTTCCTAGTCTTTATATTTCACTTTTTAACTCCAAGTAATATACAAAAATTGTATATTAGCTAGTCGGTGTTATAAATTATCATGTTGATCTCTATATAACCCGAAAGTGGTGAAAAACTACCATGTCCAATTTCAGAGTGAAAAAACGATTGCAGCAATCAGTTTTTAATATGGATTCTGTTTCACAACACTAGCTTCCATCTCTAAGTTTATTACTCTATTGCAACTGGAAGTGATACATAGTTACTTCTACGTTTACACTATTGATTCTCATAGAACGACAAAGGTACTAGACGAAACAGTCTTTAGATTTCCTAGTCTTTAAATTTCACTTCTTAACTCCAAGTAGTATACAAAAATTGTATATTAGATAGTCGGTGTTATAAATTATCATGTAGGTTTCTATATAACCCAAAAGTGGTGATAAACTACCATGTCCAGTTTCAGAGTGAAGAAACGATTGCAGCAATCAGTTTCTAATATGGATTCTGTTTCACAACACTAGCTTCCATCTCTAAGTTTATTACTCTATTGCGACTGGAAGTGATACATAGTTACTTCTACGTTTACACTATTGATTCTCATAGAACGACAAAGGTACTAGACGAAACAGTCTTTAGATTTCCTAGTCTTTATATTTCACTTTTTAACTCCAAGCAGTATCAAAAAATTGTATATTAGCTAGTCGGTGTTATAAATTATCATGTAGATCTCTATATAACCCGAAAGTGGTGAAAAACTACCATTTCCACTTTCAGAGTAAAGAAACAATAGCAGCAACCAGTTTTTAATATGGATTCTGTTGCACAACACTAGCTTCCATCTCTAAATTTATTACTCTATTGCGACTGGAAGTGATACATAGTTACTTCTACGTTTACACTATTGATTCTCATAGAACGACAAAGGTACTAGACGAAACAGTCTTTAGATTTCCTAGTATTTATATTTCACTTTTTAACTGCAACTAGTATACAAAAATTGTATATTAGCCAGTAGATGTTATAAATTATCATATAGATCTCTATATGACCAGAAAGTGGTGACAAACTACCACGGCCAGTTTCAGAGTGAAGAAACGATTGCAGCAATCAGTTTTTAAAATGGATTCTGTTTCACAACACTAGCTTCCATCTCTAAGTTTATTACTCTATTGCGACTGGACGTGATACATTGTTACTTCTACATTTACACTATTGATTCTCATAGAACGACAAAGGTACTAGACGAAACAGTCTTTAGATTTCCTAGTCTTTAAATTTCACTTCTTAACTCCAAGTAGTGTACAAAAATTTTATATTAGATAGTCGGTGTTATAAATTATCATGTAGGTCTCTATATAACCCAAAAGTGGTAAAAAACTACCATTTCCAGTTTCAGAGTGTAGAAACGATAGCTGCAACCAGTTTTTAATATGGATTCTGTTCCACAAGACTAGCTTCCATCTCTAAGTTTATTCCTCTATTGCAACTTGAAGTGATACATAGTTACTTCTACCTTTACACAATTGATTCTCATAGTACGACAAAGGTACTAGACGAAATAGTCTTTAGATTTCCTAGTCTTTATATTTCACTTTTTAACTCCAAGTAGTATACAAAAATTGTATATTAACTAGTCGGTGTTATAAATTATCATGTAGATCTCTATATAACCCGAAAGTGGTGACAAACTACCATTTCCAGTTTCAGAGTGAAAAAACGATAGCAACAAGCAATTTTTAATATGGATTCTGTTCCACAACACTAGCATCCATCTCTAAGTTTATTACTCTATTGCAACAGGAAGTTTTACATATCTCCTTCTACGTTTACACTATTGATTCTCATAGAACGACAAAGGAACTAGACGAAACAGTCTTTAGATTTCCTAGTCTTTATATTTCACTTTTTAACTCCAAGCAGTATCCAAAAATTGTATATTAGCTAGTCGGTGTTATAAATTATCATGTAGATCTCTATATAACCCGAAAGTGGTGAAAAACTACCATTTCCAGTTTCAGAGTAAAGAAACGATAGCAGAAACCAGTTTTTAATATGGATTCTGTTCCACAACACTAGCTTCCATCTCTAAGTTTATTACTCTATTGCAACTGGAAGTGGTACATAGTTACTTCTACGTTTACACTATTGATTCTCATAGAACGACAAAGGTTTCTAGAAGAAACAGTCTTTAGATTTCCTAGTCTTTATATTTCACTTTTTAACTCCAAGTAGTATACAAAAATTGTATATTAGCTAGTCGGTGTTATAAATTATCATGCAGATCTCTATATAACCCGAAAGTGGTGACAAACTACCATGTCCAGTTTCAGAGTGAAGAAACGATTGCACCAATCAGTTTTTAATATGGATTCTGTTTCACAACACTAGCTTCCATCTCTAAGTTTATTACTCTATTGCCACTGGAAGTGATACATAGTTACTTCTACGTTTACACTATTGATTCTCATAGAACGACAAAGGTACTAGACGAAACAGTTTTTAGATTTCCTAGTCTTTATATTTCACTTTTTAACTCCAAGTAATATACAAAAATTGTATATTAGCTAGTCGGTGTTATAAATTATCATGTTGATCTCTATATAACCCGAAAGTGGTGACAAGCTACCATGTCCAATTTCAGAGTGAAAAAACGATTGCAGCAATCAGTTTTTAATATGGATTCTGTTTCACAACACTAGCTTCCATCTCTAAGTTTATTACTCTATTGCAACTGGAAGTGATACATAGTTACTTCTACCTTTACACTATTGATTCTCATAGAACGACAAAGGTACTAGACGAAACAGTCTTTAGATTTCCTAGTATTTATATTTCACTTTTTAACTGCAACTAGTATACAAAAATTGTATATTAGCCAGTAGATGTTATAAATTATCATATAGATCTCTATATGACCAGAAAGTGGTGACAAACTACCACGGCCAGTTTCAGAGTGAAGAAACGATTGCAGCAATCAGTTTTTAAAATGGATTCTGTTTCACAACACTAGCTTCCATCTCTAAGTTTATTACTCTATTGCGACTGGACGTGATACATTGTTACTTCTACATTTACACTATTGATTCTCATAGAACGACAAAGGTACTAGACGAAACAGTCTTTAGATTTCCTAGTCTTTAAATTTCACTTCTTAACTCCAAGTAGTATACAAAAATTGTATATTAGATAGTCGGTGTTATAAATTATCATGTAGGTCTCTATATAACCCAAAAGTGGTAAAAAACTACCATTTCCAGTTTCAGAGTGTAGAAACGATAGCTGCAACCAGTTTTTAATATGGATTCTGTTCCACAAGACTAGCTTCCATCTCTAAGTTTATTCCTCTATTGCAACTTGAAGTGATACATAGTTACTTCTACCTTTACACAATTGATTCTCATAGTACGACAAAGGTACTAGACGAAATAGTCTTTAGATTTCCTAGTCTTTATATTTCACTTTTTAACTCCAAGTAGTATACAAAAATTGTATATTAACTAGTCGGTGTTATAAATTATCATGTAGATCTCTATATAACCCGAAAGTGGTGACAAACTACCATTTCCAGTTTCAGAGTGAAAAAACGATAGCAACAAGCAATTTTTAATATGGATTCTGTTCCACAACGCTAGCATCCATCTCTAAGTTTATTACTCTATTGCAACAGGAAGTTTTACATATCTCCTTCTACGTTTACACTATTGATTCTCATAGAACGACAAAGGAACTAGACGAAACAGTCTTTAGATTTCCTAGTCTTTATATTTCACTTTTTAACTCCAAGCAGTATCCAAAAATTGTATATTAGCTAGTCGGTGTTATAAATTATCATGTAGATCTCTATATAACCCGAAAGTGGTGAAAAACTACCATTTCCAGTTTCAGAGTAAAGAAACGATAGCAGAAACCAGTTTTTAATATGGATTCTGTTCCACAACACTAGCTTCCATCTCTAAGTTTATTACTCTATTGCAACTGGAAGTGGTACATAGTTACTTCTACGTTTACACTATTGATTCTCATAGAACGACAAAGGTTTCTAGAAGAAACAGTCTTTAGATTTCCTAGTCTTTATATTTCACTTTTTAACTCCAAGTAGTATACAAAAATTGTATATTAGCTAGTCGGTGTTATAAATTATCATGTAGATCTCTATATAACCCGAAAGTGGTGACAAACTACCATGTCCAGTTTCAGAGTGAAGAAACGATTGCACCAATCAGTTTTTAATATGGATTCTGTTTCACAACACTAGCTTCCATCTCTAAGTTTATTACTCTATTGCCACTGGAAGTGATACATAGTTACTTCTACGTTTACACTATTGATTCTCATAGAACGACAAAGGTACTAGACGAAACAGTTTTTAGATTTCCTAGTCTTTATATTTCACTTTTTAACTCCAAGTAATATACAAAAATTGTATATTAGCTAGTCGGTGTTATAAATTATCATGTTGATCTCTATATAACCCGAAAGTGGTGACAAGCTACCATGTCCAATTTCAGAGTGAAAAAACGATTGCAGCAATCAGTTTTTAATATGGATTCTGTTTCACAACACTAGCTTCCATCTCTAAGTTTATTACTCTATTGCAACTGGAAGTGATACATAGTTACTTCTACCTTTACACTATTGATTCTCATAGAACGACAAAGGTACTAGACGAAACAGTCTTTAGATTTCCTCATTTAAATTTCACTTCTTAACTCCAAGTAGTATACAAAAATTGTATATTAGATAGTCGGTGTTATAAATTATCATGTAGGTTTCTATATAACCCAAAAGTGGTGATAAACTACCATGTCCAGTTTCAGAGTGAAGAAACGATTGCAGCAATCAGTTTCTAATATGGATTCTGTTTCACAACACTAGCTTCCATCTCTAAGTTTATTACTCTATTGCGACTGGAAGTGATACATAGTTACTTCTACGTTTACACTATTGATTCTCATAGAACGACAAAGGTACTAGACGAAACAGTCTTTAGATTTCCTAGTCTTTATATTTCACTTTTTAACTCCAAGTAGTATCAAAAAATTGTATATTAGCTAGTCGGTGTTATAAATTATCATGTAGATCTCTATATAACCCGAAAGTGGTGAAAAACTACCATTTCCACTTTCAGAGTAAAGAAACAATAGCAGCAACCAGTTTTTAATATGGATTCTGTTGCACAACACTAGCTTCCATCTCTAAATTTATTACTCTATTGCGACTGGAAGTGATACATAGTTACTTCTACGTTTACACTATTGATTCTCATAGAACGACAAAGGTACTAGACGAAACAGTCTTTAGATTTCCTAGTATTTATATTTCACTTTTTAACTGCAACTAGTATACAAAAATTGTATATCAGCCAGTAGATGTTATAAATTATCATATAGATCTCTATATGACCAGAAAGTGGTGACAAACTACTACGGCCAGTTTCAGAGTGAAGAAACGATTGCAGCAATCAGTTTTTAAAATGGATTCTGTTTCACAACACTAGCTTCCATCTCTAAGTTTATTACTCTATTGCGACTGGACGTGATACATTGTTACTTCTACATTTACACTATTGATTCGCATAGAACGACAAAGGTACTAGACGAAACAGTCTTTAGATTTCCTAGTCTTTAAATTTCACTTCTTAACTCCAAGTAGTATACAAAAATTGTATATTAGATAGTCGGTGTTATAAATTATCATGTAGGTCTCTATATAACCCAAAAGTGGTAAAAAACTACCATTTCCAGTTTCAGAGTGTAGAAACGATAGCTGCAACCAGTTTTTAATATGGATTCTGTTCCACAAGACTAGCTTCCATCTCTAAGTTTATTCCTCTATTGCAACTTGAAGTGATACATAGTTACTTCTACCTTTACACAATTGATTCTCATAGTACGACAAAGGTACTAGACGAAATAGTCTTTAGATTTCCTAGTCTTTATATTTCACTTTTTAACTCCAAGTAGTATACAAAAATTGTATATTAACTAGTCGGTGTTATAAATTATCATGTAGATCTCTATATAACCCGAAAGTGGTGACAAACTACCATTTCCAGTTTCAGAGTGAAAAAACGATAGCAACAAGCAATTTTTAATATGGATTCTGTTCCACAACACTAGCATCCATCTCTAAGTTTATTACTCTATTGCAACAGGAAGTTTTACATATCTCCTTCTACGTTTACACTATTGATTCTCATAGAACGACAAAGGAACTAGACGAAACAGTCTTTAGATTTCCTAGTCTTTATATTTCACTTTTTAACTCCAAGCAGTATCCAAAAATTGTATATTAGCTAGTCGGTGTTATAAATTATCATGTAGATCTCTATATAACCCGAAAGTGGTGAAAAACTACCATTTCCAGTTTCAGAGTAAAGAAACGATAGCAGAAACCAGTTTTTAATATGGATTCTGTTCCACAACACTAGCTTCCATCTCTAAGTTTATTACTCTATTGCAACTGGAAGTGGTACATAGTTACTTCTACGTTTACACTATTGATTCTCATAGAACGACAAAGGTTTCTAGAAGAAACAGTCTTTAGATTTCCTAGTCTTTATATTTCACTTTTTAACTCCAAGTAGTATACAAAAATTGTATATTAGCTAGTCGGTGTTATAAATTATCATGTAGATCTCTATATAACCCGAAAGTGGTGACAAACTACCATGTCCAGTTTCAGAGTGAAGAGACGATTGCAGCAATCAGTTTTTAATATGGATTCTGTTTCACAACACTAGCTTCCATCTCTAAGTTTATTACTCTATTGCAACTGGAAGTGATACATAGTTACTTCTACGTTTACACTATTGATTCTCATTGCACGACAAAGATACTAGAAGAAACAGTCTTTATATTTCCTAGTCTTTAAATTTCACTTCTTAACTCCAAGTAGTATACAAAAATTGTATATTAGAGAGTCGGTGTTATAAATTATCATGTAGGTTTCTATATAACCCAAAAGTGGTGATAAACTACCATGTCCAGTTTCAGAGTGAAGAAACGATTGCAGCAATCAGTTTCTAATATGGATTCTGTTTCACAACACTAGCTTCCATCTCTAAGTTTATTACCCTATTGCAACAGGAAGTGATACATAGTTACTTGTATGTTTACACTACTGATTCTCATAGAACGACAAAGGTACTAGACGAAACAGTCTTTAGATTTCCTAGTCTTTATATTTCACTTTTTAACTCCAAGCAGTATCAAAAAAATTGTATATTAGATAGTCGGTGTTATAAATTATCATGTAGATCTCTATATAACCCGAAAGTGGTGACAAACTACCATGTCCAGTTTCAGAGTGAAGAAACGATTGCAGCAATCAGTTTTTAATATGGATTCGGTTTCACAACACTAGCTTCCATCTCTAAGTTTATTACTCTATTGCAACTGGAAGTGATACATAGTTACTTCTACGCTTACATTATTGATTCTCATAGAACGAAAAAGGTACTAGACGAAACAGTCTTTAGATTTCCTAGTCTTTAAATTTCACTTCTTAACTCCAAGTAGTATACAAAAATTGTATATTAGATAGTCGGTGTTATAAATTATCATGTAGGTCTCTATATAACCCAAAAGTGGTAAAAAACTACCATTTCCAGTTTCAGAGTGTAGAAACGATAGCTGCAACCAGTTTTTAATATGGATTCTGTTCCACAAGACTAGCTTCCATCTCTAAGTTTATTCCTCTATTGCAACTTGAAGTGATACATAGTTACTTCTACCTTTACACAATTGATTCTCATAGTACGACAAAGGTACTAGACGAAATAGTCTTTAGATTTCCTAGTCTTTATATTTCACTTTGTAACTCCAAGTAGTATACAAAAATTGTATATTAGATAGTCGGTGTTATAAATTATCATGTAGGTCTCTATATAACCCAAAAGTGGTAAAAAACTACCATTTCCAGTTTCAGAGTGTAGAAACGATAGCTGCAACCAGTTTTTAATATGGATTCTGTTCCACAAGACTAGCTTCCATCTCTAAGTTTATTCCTCTATTGCAACTTGAAGTGATACATAGTTACTTCTACCTTTACACAATTGATTCTCATAGTACGACAAAGGTACTAGACGAAACAGTTTTTAGATTTCCTAGTCTTTATATTTCACTTTTTAACTCCAAGTAATATACAAAAATTGTATATTAGCTAGTCGGTGTTATAAATTATCATGTTGATCTCTATATAACCCGAAAGTGGTGACAAGCTACCATGTCCAATTTCAGAGTGAAAAAACGATTGCAGCAATCAGTTTTTAATATGGATTCTGTTTCACAACACTAGCTTCCATCTCTAAGTTTATTACTCTATTGCAACTGGAAGTGATACATAGTTACTTCTACCTTTACACTATTGATTCTCATAGAACGACAAAGGTACTAGACGAAACAGTCTTTAGATTTCCTAGTCTTTAAATTTCACTTCTTAACTCCAAGTAGTATACAAAAATTGTATATTAGATAGTCGGTGTTATAAATTATCATGTAGGTTTCTATATAACCCAAAAGTGGTGATAAACTACCATGTCCAGTTTCAGAGTGAAGAAACGATTGCAGCAATCAGTTTCTAATATGGATTATGTTTCACAACACTAGCTTCCATCTCTAAGTTTATTACTCTATTGCGACTGGAAGTGATACATAGTTACTTCTACGTTTACACTATTGATTCTCATAGAACGACAAAGGTACTAGACGAAACAGTCTTTAGATTTCCTAGTCTTTATATTTCACTTTTTAACTCCAAGCAGTATCAAAAAATTGTATATTAGCTAGTCGGTGTTATAAATTATCATGTAGATCTCTATATAACCCGAAAGTGGTGAAAAAGTACCATTTCCACTTTCAGAGTAAAGAAACAATAGCAGCAACCAGTTTTTAATATGGATTCTGTTGCACAACACTAGCTTCCATCTCTAAATTTATTACTCTATTGCGACTGGAAGTGATACATAGTTACTTCTACGTTTACACTATTGATTCTCATAGAACGACAAAGGTACTAGACGAAACAGTCTTTAGATTTCCTAGTATTTATATTTCACTTTTTAACTGCAACTAGTATACAAAAATTGTATATTAGCCAGTAGATGTTATAAATTATCATATAGATCTCTATATGACCAGAAAGTGGTGACAAACTACTACGGCCAGTTTCAGAGTGAAGAAACGATTGCAGCAATCAGTTTTTAAAATGGATTCTGTTTCACAACACTAGCTTCCATCTCTAAGTTTATTACTCTATTGCGACTGGACGTGATACATTGTTACTTCTACATTTACACTATTGATTCGCATAGAACGACAAAGGTACTAGACGAAACAGTCTTTAGATTTCCTAGTCTTTAAATTTCACTTCTTAACTCCAAGTAGTATACAAAAATTGTATATTAGATAGTCGGTGTTATAAATTATCATGTAGGTCTCTATATAACCCAAAAGTGGTAAAAAACTACCATTTCCAGTTTCAGAGTGTAGAAACGATAGCTGCAACCAGTTTTTAATATGGATTCTGTTCCACAAGACTAGCTTCCATCTCTAAGTTTATTCCTCTATTGCAACTTGAAGTGATACATAGTTACTTCTACCTTTACACAATTGATTCTCATAGTACGACAAAGGTACTAGACGAAATAGTCTTTAGATTTCCTAGTCTTTATATTTCACTTTTTAACTCCAAGTAGTATACAAAAATTGTATATAAACTAGTCGGTGTTATAAATTATCATGTAGATCTCTATATAACCCGAAAGTGGTGACAAACTACCATTTCCAGTTTCAGAGTGAAAAAACGATAGCAACAAGCAATTTTTAATATGGATTCTGTTCCACAACACTAGCATCCATCTCTAAGTTTATTACTCTATTGCAACAGGAAGTTTTACATATCTCCTTCTACGTTTACACTATTGATTCTCATAGAACGACAAAGGAACTAGACGAAACAGTCTTTAGATTTCCTAGTCTTTATATTTCACTTTTTAACTCCAAGCAGTATCCAAAAATTGTATATTAGCTAGTCGGTGTTATAAATTATCATGTAGATCTCTATATAACCCGAAAGTGGTGAAAAACTACCATTTCCAGTTTCAGAGTAAAGAAACGATAGCAGAAACCAGTTTTTAATATGGATTCTGTTCCACAACACTAGCTTCCATCTCTAAGTTTATTACTGTATTGCAACTGGAAGTGGTACATAGTTACTTCTACGTTTACACTATTGATTCTCATAGAACGACAAAGGTTTCTAGAAGAAACAGTCTTTAGATTTCCTAGTCTTTATATTTCACTTTTTAACTCCAAGTAGTATACAAAAATTGTATATTAGCTAGTCGGTGTTATAAATTATCATGTAGATCTCTATATAACCCGAAAGTGGTGACAAACTACCATGTCCAGTTTCAGAGTGAAGAAACGATTGCAGCAATCAGTTTTTAATATGGATTCTGTTTCACAACACTAGCTTCCATCTCTAAGTTTATTACTCTATTGCAACTGGAAGTGAAACATAGTTACTTCTACGTTTACACTATTGATTCTCATTGCACGACAAAGATACTAGAAGAAACAGTCTTTATATTTCCTAGTCTTTAAATTTCACTTCTTAACTCCAAGTAGTATACAAAAATTGTATATTAGAGAGTCGGTGTTATAAATTATCATGTAGGTTTCTATATAACCCAAAAGTGGTGATAAACTACCATGTCCAGTTTCAGAGTGAAGAAACGATTGCAGCAATCAGTTTCTAATATGGATTCTGTTTCACAACACTAGCTTCCATCTCTAAGTTTATTACCCTATTGCAACAGGAAGTGATACATAGTTACTTGTATGTTTACACTACTGATTCTCATAGAACGACAAAGGTACTAGACGAAACAGTCTTTAGATTTCCTAGTCTTTATATTTCACTTTTTAACTCCAAGCAGTATCAAAAAAATTGTATATTAGATAGTCGGTGTTATAAATTATCATGTAGATCTCTATATAACCCGAAAGTGGTGACAAACTACCATGTCCAGTTTCAGAGTGAAGAAACGATTGCAGCAATCAGTTTTTAATATGGATTCGGTTTCACAACACTAGCTTCCATCTCTAAGTTTATTACTCTATTGCAACTGGAAGTGATACATAGTTACTTCTACGCTTACATTATTGATTCTCATAGAACGAAAAAGGTACTAGACGAAACAGTCTTTAGATTTCCTAGTCTTTAAATTTCACTTCTTAACTCCAAGTAGTATACAAAAATTGTATATTAGATAGTCGGTGTTATAAATTATCATGTAGGTCTCTATATAACCCAAAAGTGGTAAAAAACTACCATTTCCAGTTTCAGAGTGTAGAAACGATAGCTGCAACCAGTTTTTAATATGGATTCTGTTCCACAAGACTAGCTTCCATCTCTAAGTTTATTCCTCTATTGCAACTTGAAGTGATACATAGTTACTTCTACCTTTACACAATTGATTCTCATAGTACGACAAAGGTACTAGACGAAATAGTCTTTAGATTTCCTAGTCTTTATATTTCACTTTGTAACTCCAAGTAGTATACAAAAATTGTATATTAACTAGTCGGTGTTATAAAATATCTTGTAGATCTCATTATAACCCGAAAGTGGTGACAAACTACCATTTCCAGTTTCAGAGTGAAAAAACGATAGCAACAAGCAATTTTTAATATGGATTCTGTTTCACAACACTAGCTTCCATCTCTAAGTTTATTACTCTATTGCAACAGGAAGTTTTACATATCTCCTTCTACGTTTACACTATTGATTCTCATAGAACGACAAAGGTACTAGACGAAACAGTCTTTAGATTTCCTAGTCTTTATATTTCACTTTTTAACTCCAAGCAGAATCCAAAAATTGTATATTAGCTAGTCGGTGTTATAAATTATCATGTAGATCTCTATATAACCCAAAAGTGGTGAAAAACTAACATTTGCAGTTTCAGAGTAAAGAAACGATAGCAGAAACCAGTTTTTAATATGGATTCTGTTCCACAACACTAGCTTCCATCTCTAAGTTTATTACTCTATTGCGACTGGAAGTGATACAAAGTTACTTCTACATTTACACTATTGATTCTCATAGAACGACAAAGGTACTAGACGAAACAGTCTTTAGATTTCCTAGTCTTTATATTTCACTTTTTAACTCCAAGTAGCATACAAAAATTGTATATTAGCCAGTAGATGTTATAAATTATCATATAGATCTCTATATAACCCGAAAGTGGTGACAAACTACCATGTCCCGTTTCAGAGTGAAGGAACGATTGCAGCAACCAGTTTTTAATATGGATTCTGTTTCACAACACTAGCTTCCATCTCTAAGTTTATTACTCTATTGCAACTGGAAGTGGTACATAGTTACTTCTACGTTTACACTATTGATTCTCATAGAACGACAAAGGTTTCTTGAAGAAACAGTCTTTAGATTTCCTAGTCTTTATATTTCACTTTTTAACTACAAGTAGTATACAAAAATTGTATATTAGCTAGTCGGTGTTATAAATTATCATGTAGATCTCTATATAACCCGAAGGTGGTGACAAACTACCATGTCCAGCTTCAGAGTGAATAAACGATTGCAGCAATTAGTTTTTAATATGGATTCTGTTTCACAACACTAGCTTCCATCTCTAAGTTTATTACTCTATTGCAACTGGAAGTGATACATAATTACTTCTACGTTTACACTATTGATTCTCATTGCACGACAAAGATACTAGAAGAAACAGTCTTTAGATTTCCTAGTCTTTATATTTCACTTTTTAACTCCAAGTAGTATACAAAAATTGTATATTACCTAGTCGGTGTTATAAATTATCATGTAGATCTCTATAGAACCCGAAAGTGGTGAGAAACTACCATTTCCAGTTTCAGAGTGAAAGAGCGATAGCAGCAACCAGTTTTTAATATGGATTCTGTTTCAAAACACTAGCTTCCATCTCTAAGTTTATCACTCTATTGCAACTGGAAGTGATACATAGTTATTTCTACGTTTACACTATTGATTCTCATAGAACGACAAAGGTACTAGACGAAACAGTCTTTAGATCTCTTAGTCTTTATATTTCACCTTTTAACTCCAAGTAGTATACAAAAATTGTATATTAGCTAGTCGGTGTTATAATTTGTCATGTAGATCTCTATATAACCCGAAAGTGGTGAAAAACTACCATTTCCACTTTCAGAGTAAAGAAACAATAGCAGCAACCAGTTTTTAATATGGATTCTGTTGCACAACACTAGCTTCCATTTCTAAATTTATTACTCTATTGCGACTGGAAGTGATACATAGTTACTTCTACGTTTACACTATTGATTCTCATAGAACGACAAAGGTACTAGACGAAACAGTCTTTAGATTTCTTAGTATTTATATTTCACTTTTTAACTGCAACTAGTATACAAAAATTGTATATTAGCCAGTAGATGTTATAAATTATCATGTAGATCTCTATATAACCCGAAAGTGGTGAAAAACTACCATTTCCACTTTCAGAGTAAAGAAACAATAGCAGCAACCAGTTTTTAATATGGATTCTGTTGCACAACACTAGCTTCCATCTCTAAATTTATTACTCTATTGCGACTGGAAGTGATACATAGTTACTTCTACGTTTACACTATTGATTCTCATAGAACGACAAAGGTACTAGACGAAACAGTCTTTAGATTTCCTAGTATTTATATTTCACTTTTTAACTGCAACTAGTATACAAAAATTGTATATTAGCCAGTAGATGTTATAAATTATCATATAGATCTCTATATGACCAGAAAGTGGTGACAAACTACCACGGCCAGTTTCAGAGTGAAGAAACGTTTGCAGCAATCAGTTTTTAAAATGGATTCTGTTTCACAACACTAGCTTCCATCTCTAAGTTTATTACTCTATTGCAACTGGAAGTGATACATAGTTACTTCTACGTTTACACTATTGATTCTCATAGAACGACAAAGGTACTAGAGGAAACAGTTTTTAGATTTCCTAGTCTTTAAATTTCACTTCTTAACTCCAAGTAGTATACAAAAATTGTATATTAGATAGTCGGTGTTATAAATTATCATGTAGGTTTCTATATAACCCAAAAGTGGTGATAAACTACCATGTCCAGTTTCAGAGTGAAGAAACGATTGCAGCAATCAGTTTCTAATATGGATTCTGTTTCACAACACTAGCTTCCATCTCTAAGTTTATTACTCTATTGCGACTGGAAGTGATACATAGTTACTTCTACGTTTACACTATTGATTCTCATAGAACGACAAAGGTACTAGACGAAACAGTCTTTAGATTTCCTAGTCTTTATATTTCACTTTTTAACTCCAAGCAGTATCCAAAAATTGTATATTAGCTAGTCGGTGTTATAAATTATCATGTAGATCTCTATATAACCCGAAAGTGGTGAAAAACTACCATTTCCAGTTTCAGAGTAAAGAGACGATAGCAGAAACCAGTTTTTAATATGGATTCTGTTCCACAACACTAGCTTCCATCTCTAAGTTTATTACTCTATTGCCACTGGAAGTGATACATAGTTACTTCTACGTTTACACTATTGATTCTCATAGAACGACAAAGGTACTAGACGAAACAGTTTTTAGATTTCCTAGTCTTTATATTTCACTTTTTAACTCCAAGTAATATACAAAAATTGTATATTAGCTAGTCGGTGTTATAAATTATCATGTTGATCTCTATATAACCCGAAAGTGGTGACAAGCTACCATGTCCAATTTCAGAGTGAAAAAACGATTGCAGCAATCAGTTTTTAATATGGATTCTGTTTCACAACACTAGCTTCCATCTCTAAGTTTATTACTCTATTGCAACTGGAAGTGATACATAGTTACTTCTACCTTTACACTATTGATTCTCATAGAACGACAAAGGTACTAGACGAAACAGTCTTTAGATTTCCTAGTCTTTAAATTTCACTTCTTAACTCCAAGTAGTATACAAAAATTGTATATTAGATAGTCGGTGTTATAAATTATCATGTAGGTTTCTATATAACCCAAAAGTGGTGATAAACTACCATTTCCAGTTTCAGAGTGAAGAAACGATTGCAGCAATCAGTTTCTAATATGGATTCTGTTTCACAACACTAGCTTCAATCTCTAAGTTTATTACTCTATTGCGACTGGAAGTGATACATAGTTACTTCTACGTTTACACTATTGATTCTCATAGAACGACAAAGGTACTAGACGAAACAGTCTTTAGATTTCCTAGTCTTTATATTTCACTTTTTAACTCCAAGCAGTATCAAAAAATTGTATATTAGCTAGTCGGTGTTATAAATTATCATGTAGATCTCTATATAACCCGAAAGTGGTGAAAAACTACCATTTCCACTTTCAGAGTAAAGAAACAATAGCAGCAACCAGTTTTTAATATGGATTCTGTTGCACAACACTAGCTTCCATCTCTAAATTTATTACTCTATTGCGACTGGAAGTGATACATAGTTACTTCTACGTTTACACTATTGATTCTCATAGAACGACAAAGGTACTAGACGAAACAGTCTTTAGATTTCCTAGTATTTATATTTCACTTTTTAACTGCAACTAGTATACAAAAATTGTATATTAGCCAGTAGATGTTATAAATTATCATATAGATCTCTATATGACCAGAAAGTGGTGACAAACTACTACGGCCAGTTTCAGAGTGAAGAAACGATTGCAGCAATCAGTTTTTAAAATGGATTCTGTTTCACAACACTAGCTTCCATCTCTAAGTTTATTACTCTATTGCGACTGGACGTGATACATTGTTACTTCTACATTTACACTATTGATTCTCATAGAACGACAAAGGTAGTAGACGAAACAGTCTTTAGATTTCCTAGTCTTTAAATTTCACTTCTTAACTCCAAGTAGTATACAAAAATTGTATATTAGATAGTCGGTGTTATAAATTATCATGTAGGTCTCTATATAACCCAAAAGTGGTAAAAAACTACCATTTCCAGTTTCAGAGTGTAGAAACGATAGCTGCAACCAGTTTTTAATATGGATTCTGTTCCACAAGACTAGCTTCCATCTCTAAGTTTATTCCTCTATTGCAACTTGAAGTGATACATAGTTACTTCTACCTTTACACAATTGATTCTCATAGTACGACAAAGGTACTAGACGAAATAGTCTTTAGATTTCCTAGTCTTTATATTTCACTTTTTAACTCCAAGTAGTATACAAAAATTGTATATTAATTAGTCGGTGTTATAAATTATCATGTAGATCTCTATATAACCCGAAAGTGGTGACAAACTGCCATTTCCAGTTTCAGAGTGAAAAAACGATAGCAACAAGCAATTTTTAATATGGATTCTGTTCCACAACACTAGCATCCATCTCTAAGTTTATTACTCTATTGCAACAGGAAGTTTTACATATCTCCTTCTACGTTTACACTATTGATTCTCATAGAACGACAAAGGAACTAGACGAAACAGTCTTTAGATTTCCTAGTCTTTATATTTCACTTTTTAACTCCAAGCAGTATCCAAAAATTGTATATTAGCTAGTCGGTGTTATAAATTATCATGTAGATCTCTATATAACCCGAAAGTGGTGAAAAACTACCATTTCCAGTTTCAGAGTAAAGAAACGATAGCAGAAACCAGTTTTTAATATGGATTCTGTTCCACAAGACTAGCTTCCATCTCTAAGTTTATTACTCTATTGCAACTGGAAGTGGTACATAGTTACTTCTACGTTTACACTATTGATTCTCATAGAACGACAAAGGTTTCTAGAAGAAACAGTCTTTAGATTTCCTAGTCTTTATATTTCAATTTTTAACTCCAAGTAGTATACAAAAATTGTATATTAGCTAGTCGGTGTTATAAATTATCATGTAGATCTCTATATAACCCGAAAGTGGTGACAAACTACCATGTCCAGTTTCAGAGTGAAGAAACGATTGCAGCAATCAGTTTTTAATATGGATTCTGTTTCACAACACTAGCTTCCATCTCTAAGTTTATTACTCTATTGCAACTGGAAGTGATACATAGTTACTTCTACGTTTACACTATTGATTCTCATTGCACGACAAAGATACTAGAAGAAACAGTCTTTATATTTCCTAGTCTTTAAATTTCACTTCTTAACTCCAAGTAGTATACAAAAATTGTATATTAGAGAGTCGGTGTTATAAATTATCATGTAGGTTTCTATATAACCCAAAAGTGCTGATAAACTACCATGTCCAGTTTCAGAGTGAAGAAACGATTGCAGCAATCAGTTTCTAATATGGATTCTGTTTCACAACACTAGCTTCCATCTCTAAGTTTATTACCCTATTGCAACAGGAAGTGATACATAGTTACTTGTATGTTTACACTACTGATTCTCATAGAACGACAAAGGTACTAGACGAAACAGTCTTTAGATTTCCTAGTCTTTATATTTCACTTTTTAACTCCAAGCAGTATCAAAAAAATTGTATATTAGATAGTCGGTGTTATAAATTATCATGTAGATCTCTATATAACCCGAAAGTGGTGACAAACTACCATGTCCAGTTTCAGAGTGAAGAAACGATTGCAGCAATCAGTTTTTAATATCGATTCGGTTTCACAACACTAGCTTCCATCTCTAAGTTTATTACTCTATTGCAACTGGAAGGGATACATAGTTACTTCTACGCTTACATAATTGATTCTCATAGAACGAAAAAGGTACTAGACGAAAGAGTCTTTAGATTTCCTAGTCTTTAAATTTCACTTCTTAACTCCAAGTAGTATACAAAAATTGTATATTAGATAGTCGGTGTTATAAATTATCATGTAGGTCTCTATATAACCCAAAAGTGGTAAAAAACTACCATTTCCAGTTTCAGAGTGTAGAAACGATAGCTGCAACCAGTTTTTAATATGGATTCTGTTCCACAAGACTAGCTTCCATCTCTAAGTTTATTCCTCTATTGCAACTTGAAGTGATACATAGTTACTTCTACCTTTACACAATTGATTCTCATAGTACGACAAAGGTACTAGACGAAATAGTCTTTAGATTTCCTAGTCTTTATATTTCACTTTGTAACTCCAAGTAGTATACAAAAATTGTATATTAACTAGTCGGTGTTATAAAATATCATGTAGATCTCATTATAACCCGAAAGTGGTGACAAACTACCATTTCCAGTTTCAGAGTGAAAAAACGATAGCAACAAGCAATTTTTAATATGGATTCTGTTTCACAACACTAGCTTCCATCTCTAAGTTTATTACTCTTTTGCAACAGGAAGTTTTACATATCTCCTTCTACGTTTACACTATTGATTCTCATAGAACGACAAAGGTACTAGACGAAACAGTCTTTAGATTTCCTAGTCTTTATATTTCACTTTTTAACTCCAAGCAGAATCCAAAAATTGTATATTAGCTAGTCGGTGTTATAAATTATCATGTAGATCTCTATATAACCCGAAAGTGTTGAAAAACTAACATTTCCAGTTTCAGAGTAAAGAAACGATAGCAGAAACCAGTTTTTAATATGGATTCTGTTCCACAACACTAGCTTCCATCTCTAAGTTTATTACTCTATTGCGACTGGAAGTGATACAAAGTTACTTCTACATTTACACTATTGATTCTCATAGAACGACAAAGGTACTAGACGAAACAGTCTTTAGATTTCCTAGTCTTTATATTTCACTTTTTAACTCCAAGTAGCATACAAAAATTGTATATTAGCCAGTAGATGTTATAAATTATCATATAGATCTCTATATAACCCGAAAGTGGTGACAAACTACCATGTCCCGTTTCAGAGTGAAGGAACGATTGCAGCAACCAGTTTTTAATATGGATTCTGTTTCACAACACTAGCTTCCATCTCTAAGTTTATTACTCTATTGCAACTGGAAGTGGTACATAGTTACTTCTACGTTTACACTATTGATTCTCATAGAACGACAAAGGTTTCTTGAAGAAACAGTCTTTAGATTTCCTAGTCTTTATATTTCACTTTTTAACTCCAAGTAGTATACAAAAATTGTATATTAGCTAGTCGGTGTTATAAATTATCATGTAGATCTCTATATAACCCGAAGGTGGTGACAAACTACCATGTCCAGCTTCAGAGTGAAGAAACGATTGCAGCAATTAGTTTTTAATATGGATTCTGTTTCACAACACTAGCTTCCATCTCTAAGTTTATTACTCTATTGCAACTGGAAGTGATACATAATTACTTCTACGTTTACACTATTGATTCTCATTGCACGACAAAGATACTAGAAGAAACAGTCTTTAGATTTCCTAGTCTTTATATTTCACTTTTTAACTCCAAGTAGTATACAAAAATTGTATATTACCTAGTCGGTGTTATAAATTATCATGTAGATCTCTATATAACCCGAAAGTGGTGAGAAACTACCATTTCCAGTTTCAGAGTGAAAGAGCGATAGCAGCAACCAGTTTTTAATATGGATTCTGTTTCAAAACACTAGCTTCGATCTCTAAGTTTATCACTCTATTGCAACTGGAAGTGATACATAGTTATTTCTATGTTTACACTATTGATTCTCATAGAACGACAAAGGTACTAGACGAAACAGTCTTTAGATCTCTTAGTCTTTATATTTCACCTTTTAACTCCAAGTAGTATACAAAAATTGTATATTAGCTAGTCGGTGTTATAATTTGTCATGTAGATCTCTATATAACCCGGAAGTAATGACAAACTACCATTTCCAGTTTCAGAGTGAAAGATCGATAGCAGCAAGCAATTTTTAATATAGAGTCTGTTCCACAACACTAGCTTCCATCTCTAAGTTTATTACTCTATTGCAACTGGAAGTGATACATAGTTACTTCCACTTTTACACTATTGATTCTCATAGAACGGCAAAGGTACTAGACGAGACAGTCTTTAGATTTCCTAGTCTTTATATTTCACCTTTTACTCCATGTAGTATACAAAAATTGTATATTAGCTAGTCGGTGTTATAAATTATCCTGTAGAACTCTATATAACCCGAAAGTGGTGAAAAACTACCATTTCCAGTTTCAGAGTGAAAAAACGATAGCAGCAATCAGTTTTTAATATGGATTCTGTTCCACAACACTAGCTTCCATCTCTAAGTTTATTACTCTATTGCAACTGGAAGTTTTACATATCTCCTTCTACGTTTACACTATTGATTCTCATAGAACGACAAAGGTACTAGACGAAACAGTCTTTAGATTTCCTGGTCTTTAGATTTCACTTCTTATCTCCAAGTAGTATACATAAATTGTATATTAGCTAGTCGGTGTTATAAATTAACATGTAGATCTATATATAACCCGAAAGTGGTGAAAAACTACCATTTCCAGTTTCAGAGTGAAAGAGCGATAGCAGAAACCAATTTTTAATATAGATTCTGTTTCACAACACTAGCTTCCATCTCTAAGTTTATCACTCTATTGCAACTTGAAGTGATACATAGTTACTTCTACGTTTACAATATTGATTCTCATAGAACGGCAAAGGTACTAGAGGAAACAGTCTTTAGATTTCCTAGTCTTTATATTTCAATTTTTAACTCCAAGTAGTATACAAAAATTGTATATTAGCTAGTCGGTGGTATAAATTATCATGTAGATCTCTATATAACCCGAAGGTGGTGAAAAACTACCATTTCCAGTTTCAGAGTGAAGAAACGATAGCAGCAAGCAGTTTTTAATATGTATTCTGTTCCACAACTTTAGATTCCATCTCTAAGTTTATTAAACTATTTCAACTGGAAGTGATACATAGTTTATTCTACCTTTACTTTTTTGATTCTCATAGAACGACAAAGGTACTAGAAGAAAGAGTCTTTAGATTTCCTAGTCTTTATATTTCACCTTTTAACTCCAAGTAGTAAAAAAAAATTTATATTAGCTAGTCGGTGTTATAAATTGTCATGTAGATCTCTATTTAACCCGGAAGTAATGACAAACTACCATTTCCAGTTTCAGAGTGAAGAAACGATATCAGCAAGCAGTTTTAATATGGATTCTGTACCACAACATTAGCTTCCATCTCTAAGTTTATTACTCTATTGCAACTGGAAGTGATACATAGTTACTTCTACCATTACACTATTGATTCTCATAGAACGACAAAGGTACTAGACGAAACAGTCTTTATATTTACTAGTCTTTAAATTTCACTTCTTAACTCCAAAGTAGTATACAAAAATTGTATATTAGATAGTCGGTGTTATAAATTATCATGTAGGTCTCTATATAACCCAAAAGTGGTAAAAAACTACCATTTCCAGTGTCAGAGTGTAGAAACGATAGCAGCAACCAGTTTTTAATATGGATTCTGTTCCAGAACAGTAGCTTCCATCTCTATGTTTATTCCTCTATTGCAACTTGAAGTGATACATAGTTACTTCTACCTTTACACAATTTATTCTCATAGTACGACAAAGGTACTAGACGAAATAGTCTTTAGATTTCCTAGTATTTATATTTCACTTTGTAACTCCAAGTAGTATACAAAAATTGTATATTAACTAGTCGGAGTTATAAATTATCATGTAGATCTCTATATAACCCGAAAGTGGTGACAAACTACCATTTCCAGTTTCAGAGTGAAAAAACGATAGCAACAAGCAATTTTTAATATGGATTCTGTTCCACAACACTAGCTTCCATCTCTAAGTTTATTACTCTATTGCAACAGGAAGTTTTACGTATCTCCTTCTACGTTTACACTATTGATTCTAATAGAACGACAAAGGTACTAGACGAAACAGTCTTTAGATTTCTTAGTCTTTATATTTCACTTTTTAACTCCAAGCAGTATCCAAAAATTGTATATTAGCTAGTCGGTCTTATAAATTATTATGTAGAATTCTATATAACCCGAAAGTGGTGAAAAACTACCATTTCCAGTTTCAGAGTAAAGAAACGATAGCAGCAACCAGTTTTTAATATGGATTCTGTTCCACAACACTAGCTTCCATCTCTAAGTTTATTACTCTATTGCAACTGTAAGTGATACATAGTTACTTCTACGTTTACACTATTGATTCTCATAGAACGACAAAGGTACTAGACGAAACAGTCTTTATATTTCCTAGTCTTTAAATTTCACTTTTTAACTCCAAGTAGTATACAAAAATTGTATATTAGATAGTCGGTGTTATAAATTATCATGTAGGTTTCTATATAACCCAAAAGTGGTGATAAACTACCATGTCCAGTTTCAGAGTGAAGAAACGATTGCAGCAATCAGTTTCTAATATGGATTCTGTTTCACAACACTAGCTTCCATCTCTAAGTTTATTACCCTATTGCAACAGGAAGTGATACATAGTTACTTGTATGTTTACACTACTGATTCTCATAGAACGACAAAGGTACTAGACGAAACAGTCTTTAGATTTCCTAGTCTTTAAATTTCACTTCTTAACTCCAAGTAGTATACAAAAATTGTATATTAGATAGTCGGTGTTATAAATTATCATGTAGGTCTGTATATAACCAAAAAGTGGTAAAAAACTACCATTTCCAGTTTCAGAGTAAAGAAACAATAGCAGCAACCAATTTTTAATATGGATTCTGTTCCACAACACTAGCTTCCATCTCTAAGTTTGTTACCCTATTGCAACTTGAAGTGATACATAGTTACTTCTACCTTTACACAATTGATTCTCATAGTACGACAAAGGTACTAGACGAAATAGTCTTTAGATTTCCTAGTCTTTATATTTCACTTTGTAACTCCAAGTAGTATACAAAAATTGTATATTAACTAGTCGGTGTTATAAAATATCATGTAGATCTCATTATAACCCGAAAGTGGTGAGAAACTACCATTTCCAGTTTCAGAGTGAAAAAACGATAGCAACAAGCAATTTTAATATGGATTCTGTTCCACAACACTAGCTTCCATCTCTAAGTTTATTACTCTATTGCAACAGGAAGTTTTACATATCTCCTTCTACGTTTACACTATTGATTCTCATAGAACGACAAAGGTACTAGACGAAACAGTCTTTAGATTTCCTAGTCTTTATATTTCACTTTTTAACTCCAAGCAGAATCCAAAAATTGTATATTAGCTAGTCGGTGTTATAAATTATCATGTAGATCTCTATATAACCCGAAAGTGGTGAAAAACTAACATTTCCAGTTTCAGAGTAAAGAAACGATAGCAGAAACCAGTTTTTAATATGGATTCTGTTCCACAACACTAGCTTCCATCTCTAAGTTTATTACTCTATTGCGACTGGAAGTGATACAAAGTTACTTCTACATTTACACTATTGATTCTCATAGAACGACAAAGGTACTAGACGAAACAGTCTTTAGATTTCCTAGTCTTTATATTTCACTTTTTAACTCCAAGTAGCATACAAAAATTGTATATTAGCCAGTAGATGTTATAAATTATCATATAGATCTCTATATAACCCGAAAGTGGTGACAAACTACCATGTCCCGTTTCAGAGTGAAGGAACGATTGCAGCAACCAGTTTTCAATATGGATTCTTTTTCACAACACTAGCTTCCATCTCTAAGTTTATTACTCTATTGCAACTGTAAGTGGTACATAGTTACTTCTACGTTTACACTATTGATTCTCATAGAACGACAAAGGTTTCTAGAAGAAACAGTCTTTATATTTCCTAGTCGTTATATTTCACTTTTTAACTCCAAGTAGTATACAAAAATTGTATATTAGATAGTCGGTGTTATAAATTATCATGTAGATCTCTATATAACCCGAAAGTGGTGACAAACTACCATGTCCAGCTTCAGAGTGAAGAAACGATTGCAGCAATCAGTTTTTAATATGGATTCTGTTTCACAACACTAGCTTCCATCTCTAAGTTTATTACTCTTTTGCAACTGGAAGTGATACATAATTACTTCTACGTTTACACTATTGATTCTCATTGCACGACAAAGATACTAGAAGAAACAGTCTTTAGATTTCCTAGTCTTTATATTCACTTTTTAACTCCAAGTAGTATACAAAAATTGTATATTACCTAGTCGGTGTTATAAATTATCATGTAGATCTCTATATAACCCGAAAGTGGTGAGAAACTACCATTTCCAGTTTCAGAGTGAAAGAGCGATAGCAGCAACCAGTTTTTAATATGGATTCTGTTTCAAAACACTAGCTTCCATCTCTAAGTTTATCACTCTATTGCAACTGGAAGTGATACATAATTACTTCTACGTTTACACTATTGATTCTCATAGAACGACAAAGATACTAGAAGAAACAGTCTTTAGATTTCCTAGTCTTTATATTTCACTTTTTAACTCCAAGTAGTATACAAAAATTGTATATTAGCTAGTCGGTGTTTAAAATTATCGTGTAGGTCTCTATATAACCCGATGGTTTTCAAAAGCTACCATTTCCAGTTTCAGAGTGAAGAAACGATTGCAGCAAGCAGTTTTTAATATGGATT